>NC_084548.2:42185000-42360000 GCF_033978685.3 Nerophis lumbriciformis | reverse complement strand
CCATCATAGTCATGCCTGGTATCTTATGTTACATTCGATTAACATGACTCCCTGGATAGAGTAGCTGCTTTGTCCTCGGGTTTCTAGTAGGATGTAAACAGATCTACATATCAAGAGTGGTTCAAATAATGTCCTATTAACATCAACTGTTGTGCTGAGCATATACACACAGTTTGACAAAGCCGAGCTCTTGGTTGGGCAACATTGTGTCTATCCAAAAATCGTCTGGTGGAGAGGAAGGGTATAAGAAAATAAACAGGAAAAAAACAAGTGTTCAAAATAAAATGAATTACAGAAAAGTAACTTCATTAGACTTTTGAAAATGTGCTTTCTGTAAACTTCATGAACTTACATTACATGTGATTACATGGATAACTATCATTTTGTGAAAGGAGGTCATTTTCTGAAACTGCCCTGACTGCCATCACCCTGGTAACCAACTGTGTGATTGATCATAATGACAAAGCTTCCCCCTCTCCTTGAGCACTTTATGGGTGGCCTGGCCTGTGTCACCGTTCTCAGTTTGTTGTTGCAGCTTTCTGCTTGGCTGTGATCACCACTCCATTATGCTTTGATTTGAGCCAGGACCTCATATGTCTTAGCGACTTTTGCGATAGAGCAAATGCCTGTCTTTACTTTTATCTTTCATTCATGTCATTTTTGGTCTTTAGGATGAGCCCTTCAGTTCCCTCATGCCAGAGACGCTGTTCAACATCTGTAGGTTCCTCCTGAGCAATCTCCCCAAGGAAAACCCACCACCAGGCATCTTTAAAGTGTATCCTTCCCTTATCCATGTCATCCATATCTGTGTATTCAAGTATGTCTGGGCAAGAGCGTTAGGGAAATGCTAAAGTGTTGTTGCCACAGCTGGAATGATGCTTTTGCTGCAAGAAAGAAAATTGTTGTTGTTGAGGAACATGAATGGCAAGCAGTGGCCCAGCTTGTATAAACAAACAAACTGCTGAAACTTGAATGTGCATTTTTATATGCAAACACTCAAAACAATAGACTGTAATTTTGATAGATACACACAAAGTTGCCCACCATTACACAGAAAAGCTATACACATGTTTATTACCGGTAGGTATTTACCTGTGCCAGATGAAACTGACAAAATACCGTAATAAAGTGTCCAGTGAATGTATAGTTTCATGTGGGAGCACAGCTGGGATCTCTTGAGAATGAGCCTTTCTGTCCCTATAATTGTATCGACTTAGAGCAGCTATATTGGACTCTGTTTTTTAAAAATAAATTTGTGCTACATACAGGTAAAAGCCAGTAAATTAGAATATTTTGAAAAACTTGATTTATTTCAGTAATTGCATTCAAAAGGTTTAACTTGTACATTATATTTATTCATTGCACACAGACTGATGCATTCAAATGTTTATTTCATTTAATTTTGATGATTTGAAGTGGCAACAAATGAAAATCCCAAATTCCGTGTGTCACAAAATTTCACACCAGCAGATGACATGGCAGGAAGATGCAGAATGCCAGACCCAAAAACGCAGAAGAGTTGAAGGCCACTATCAGAGCAACCTGGGCTCTCATAACACCTGAGCAGTGCCAGAAACTCATCGACTCCATGCCACGCTGCATTAACGCAGTAATTGAGGCAAAAGGAGCTCCAACCAAGTATTGAGTATTGTACATGCTCATATTTTTCATTTTCATACTTTTCAGTTGGCCAACATTTCTAAAAATCCCTTTTTTGTATTAGCCTTAAGTAATATTCTAATTTTGTGACACACGGAATTTTGGATTTTCATTTGTTGCCACTTCAAATCATCAAAATTAAATGAAATAAACATTTGAATGCATCAGTCTGTGTGCAATGAATAAATATAATGTACAAGTTACACCCTTTGAATGCAATTACTGAAATAAAACAAGTTTTTCAAAATATTCTAATTTACTGGCTTTTACCTGTATGTGCTTAAAGGAGGCACACATTTATCTCCAGAACGAAGCTGGGACTCTGGGAGGAGCAGTGGGGGAGCGAATGTGGCATTTTCAAAGTTAGGGAGCACCAATATAAAGCTTCTGCAGCTGCAACTCATTGCCATCACTACACTTACAACACTGTCTCCATGTACATACAAATAAGCAGCACCACTCAGAACCTCAGGTGGTTATTGACACTCACACGCAAGGTTTGGCCTGTGTTGCTGGCGCTGTATGGTTATCATGTAGCAACTCTTTTATACACAACAGTCTACCTTAGTTACCTTGACCTGCCTGTAAGTAATACCTTGTACGCCCTGGCCAAGCAAAGTAGAAAACTTGGTGCATATAAACTGGCTAGGCTTTGCTACGAGAAGCTCCAGAAGTTGTACATTCCTTCTCGCTTTCAGGAGTCCGTAGAACTGGACAGCCTCACAATCCGGGCTAAACCATTCCATGACAGCGAGGTGTGTTAAAGGCTACAACACGACACACAGACTCTATTCAAATCCTTCAAACCGGTTCCAATAAACCTAAACAAATTTCTTTGTATGTTTTATCTACTTCTATTTGTGTTTTAGGAACTAACTGAAGCCTTAATGTGTTACCGCTGTTCCAACAAGCCCCTGCTGAACAACCAGGGCACGGCGTGCCTCAACTGCAACCAGCCTTTCATTTTTTCAGCCTCATCATACGGTGTGTGGAGTGCAAATACATGTCTACCATCAAATCGTGTGTTTAACATAACACATGTGTTTGTGTGCAGAAGTGTTGCCCCTCGTGCAATTCTACTTGGAGGAGGGCATCAGTGATGAAGAGGCTGTGTCTCTTATTGACCTAGAAGTTCCTCACACAGAGAGAACGGATGACCGCTGGCAGCATATTGACAACGGTACACTTTAATTGCCTACACATAAATACTATCCTTTGAGCTTTTATCCATGCCTTAAAACTTTCAGACCACTATCTTCTTTTTTGTGACACTTCTAACAGGCTGCATAGTCGCCGTAGTCTCGATTCTGCGTCGGTAGTTAAGCTGTCGTCGCTAAGTCATCTTAGCTCTTCAGCTAATAGGGTTAGGCAGACTCTCCTGTCTCATCTTAATGACACTAACCCTCTGAGAGCTACAGCCACAAGCCGAGAGGTGGGATTAACCTGCATTAGCCGGCAGCCACTCAAGGGTACCCAAGCACTCTGTTGTTGCATAGCGGCATTGCCAGTAGCAAAAACAACTGATGTTGCATTTTTAATACATAAGCTCTTTAAAGGCTAGGATTTCACAATTTATACGTAATTACAACAACATTTAATAGACAGGAACTTTGTTTAATGTTTTCACAAGTAATAGAACAATGACATAGCTTGTATATTATAAAACCATAATTATTGAAGGGGGTTCTTGACAAAAAAGTGTTTTCCGTTTAGACATTGTCTGCAAAATTTCATTCAAGTGTTGTAAAGTATATAGACAAAGTCACATATTTATAAATACAACCCTAATTTATAAATCACCAAAATATGGAATCCACTGACATCACTAATAGTTTGTGGGTCTTGCTGACTTCAAATGCACTCTTCAGTAAGTAAAATACCTAACAATACAAATATATTTATTAGGGCTGTCAAATATATTGCATTAATCATGTATATATACAAATTAATCACACAATTGTTTTGACTGTTCTTACGTCACTGCAAAGATGAGTGAGGAGACTCTGACTGCTGTGCTCTCTGGCACATTTCAATTCAAAGTAAACCCTGATTGTACTTTAGATAAAACTGTCTGCCAGTTTTTAGCAAATAAATAACATGCATTAAACTAAAACAATTAACATTATATGACATCCTGACAATAAAATTGCATTTGTGTCTAAATATTGAGGTCCTTCTTTTTAGGTTAATTCAAATTATGCAAGCCAGTAATAAACTGTGAATAATCATTAATTAATCTAAGTTCAAAAGTGTGATTAATCTGATTTAAAAATTATATTTGAGAGCACTAATATATATATATATATATATACTTATCACTTTGAAAATTAAAGTGCATAAAGTAACCATATTATTGTGAAACCTCTTAAGTTAAAAACAGAAGTCTGCACATAAACACATCTTTATTTTTTTGTATAGGCACTGTTGTATAGGTTTAAATATTATGGCTAAATAATGTACTTCTGGAACTAACTGTATGAATTACTAATTGATTTGATCCAACGCAAACCAGATATGCAAGTTTTAAAGATGGATGACGGTTGGGAGGATCCAGAGGAGGACCCTTTCACACCGAAAATGATCTTTGAGGTAAGAAAGAAGAGAAGGTGGACATAAGGCGTTACATATTGCACCAGCTGGCGAGGTTAAAGGATGAGGCCCACAATAGAACATGAATGTGTGTGTGTGTGTGTGTGCGTGTGAATGTATGTGTCCAAACAGCAGGGCGGCTCGCACTTTGTCCCTGTCAAGGTGAATCGCTCTTTGCTGCGCTCCATGAGCAGGAGGGACGTCCTGATCAAGCGTTGGCCTGCGCCACTCAAGTGGGAATACTTCCGCTCCCTGCTTCCTGACGTGAGCATCACCATGTGTCCCACCTGCTTCAAGGTACACCGTTTAAAAGATAGAAAACCTGCCTTACTTTTCTTATCTTACACGGAGTTTTGTATTTTCGTTGGGTTTTTTTACCAGATGTTCCACAGTGAAGACTATGAGCTTCTTGTGCTTCAGCACAACTGCTGTCCCTTCTGTCGTAGACCCATAGACGAACCAAACTGAATGAAGACATCAGCTGTTCTTCACAGTCACTGCAGTGTCTGCAGATTTGTATTTATTGTCTCAGTACGGTACATATTATTATTCCTTCACATTTATGAAGGGTCAGAACACATGTAGATTACTCCACATTTTGTAGAGTACACAATTACTTAACTGTGGAATCAGATGAAGTACATCACTTTAAATGGAATGTAAATCGATGTAACATTTTTGTAAGACAAGAACACTATTTTTGATCTATTATCGCACATTTCTTTGTATTTAATTATCACATTTATCAATGGAAACCTGCATTTCTCAGGTTTCTACTCTATAGCTGTAGCATATGTTTTATAATCGTTTATCTGTTATTCAGTTATGAGAACATATTTTTATATTGTGTTGTATTTGTGATATTTATATTGTTACCAATAAACACTTTTCAAAGATTTGGCAATGTTTTCATTTTCATCAACTCCAATGGTAACATTTTAATTACATTTTATTGTACTTGTGCAATGACAAAGTATCCTCCCTTCTTAAACTACAGGATTAATGCAAGCTGTAGGAGGACGCACAAGCAGCTCTGTGATTGAACTTAATTATAAAGTGTGTATTATGAAGTCAGGCTTTATGAATGACAATAAGCACTAATGCAAGACAAGTGTTTGTCCACTGGTGTAGTTTGTGCTTTATTTGCATTTTCATTGCAGCTAAAAATTTTGATACATGTTGTGCAACATATTAATAAGTGCATGTGGTAGTAATTGTTCTGATTGTGACCTCTGACCTTGAAACGGTCAGGTTCTGTCTTGTAGAGTTGAGAGTGTCTTAATTCTATCTCTGCTAACTCTGTCCTTAATCCGTCTGGTCGTTTAAAAGGTGCTGCAGCTTGTCAGCGGGCTGCATAGTGCACCTTTATCTTCAACACTACCACTGACCCCACTTTCCTCGAGCAGGACGGAAAAAAGAGACACACATATTCCAATACTCTCCTAAATTCTCAGAGCAACCATGAACGGCACAGAAGGACCCAACTTTTACATACCCATGTCTAACAAGACCGGGGTGGTTCGGAACCCTTTCGAGTACCCTCAGTACTACCTGGCCGAGCCTTGGAAGTTCTCGCTGGTGGCCGCCTACATGTTCTTCCTCATCATCACAGCCTTCCCCATCAATTTCCTTACACTCTACGTCACTGTTCAACACAAAAAACTGAGGACACCTCTGAACTATGTCCTGCTCAACCTGGCTGTAGCTGACCTCTTCATGGTGGTCGGGGGCTTCACTGTCACACTCTTCACGTCACTGCATGGATATTTCAGCTTGGGTGTCACTGGCTGCAGCATTGAGGGTTTCTTTGCCACTTTGGGAGGTAAGAGGCAAGAATTTGTCACATTATTTTCATGTGACGAGTCTAAACTATTTACTGTTTGTATAGGAGAGATTGCTCTGTGGTCTTTGGTGGTCTTGGCTATCGAACGCTACGTTGTGGTATGTAAGCCCATGGCCAACTTCCGCTTTGAGGAGAAACATGCCATTGCTGGACTGGGATTTACGTGGATCATGGCTCTAACCTGTGCTGCTCCACCACTGTTTGGATGGTCACGGTATTTAACTGTTACATTCTTTACTATAGTATTTGGACTTATTTAACCATTCAGAGATCCTTGTGTACTTTCAAATTTTTTATTTCATTAATTATGTTTAATTCATAATTTGCCAGATAATACTAATTTGAAGATATAACCATATTTTTAGAGTAGAAAATTGCAAAGTTACACAAAAACCAACATGTCCTTTTCTGGATCCCACTTTTATGTACATTAATGCAATTTCGAGTGTTTGTGTTTTCTGTTTGTTTTTCAATTAAAAAAATGACATTGAAAATGTTAAAATACCCCAAATATTATATATATATATATATATATATATTTTTTTTTTTGTTTGTTTTTGTTTTTATTTATTTATATATATATATATATATATATATATATATATATTGGCGCCGATCTACATTTCTGCCAGTGGGTGCTCGGACGGGCGGTAAATCAGACGCTGCTTTTCTGAGGCTATGTCTACATTAAGCCGGATAACCCCTTAAACGAATAATTATTTAGCCTAAGCCCTGTTTCAGTCACACTAAATCAGCGTTTAAGGTCCCCTTCCTCGGACAATTTTTTACTCGGGTAAGTGCGCCATGTATTTCTTGAATCTCCAGCTATGTACTCATTGATCGTTTACAAACTGAGTTCGGAGAGGAAGTGACGCCAGAAAGACGCGCCCCACACAGGAAGTGACGTCAGAAAGAACATGCCACAGCCAGCTTCATAATGAAGCGGTTTTGTAACGCGGAGCTAACCACTAGAAATATGGAGGCGAGTCATCCAGACATGCCCGTGTTTCTCCTTCCGTCTGTACAGACTCTTGTGGAAATGAATACCTTAAGAGAAAGCAATTGCAACTATTTGGGATACAACACTTCTCAGACGGCAAGAGAACTTTCGAATGTCGAGGTCAGCTGTGATTCTATTTACTGAAAAACTTTGTCCATTTGTCGAAGGAGAGACAACGAGAATGCGGGCTCCTGTGGATGTGATTAAAAAAAGGTAGCGTGTGCTTTGTATTACCTGGCCGTCGAGGGAAGACTAACTATGGAAAACGGCGAATGCTTTTGGACTGGCAAAGCAGACTATCAGTTATTGTCCGCCATGTATGTTGCGGACTCAACGTCTAGGTCCAGGGTATATAAAGTCACCAAAACCGAATGGACAATGAAGGTGAAGGCAAAAGAGTGAGGAGTGTCCTGACCAGATATCTAGATTCCTAGATTGACTGATGCAAAATGTTCTTTATCACATTGTTTACTTTCACGTGTCCAAGAAAGATTTGATTAATTTATGATGGCTCAGGTGTGATTCAGTACAATAGGGCCCCACAGCACCTGGATTCCAGTTAATTGAAATACCACAACACTGGATATTGTTCAGATAATTTAAATTTAAGAACTTCAGAATCAGAAATACTTTAATAATCCTCGAGGGGAAATTAAGATTTTCAGCACAATCCCATTCAAGATCAGACAAACATTACAGGGAGACAGAACAGGATTGCTTACACACAAAGCAACACTGGAGGTGACTATGACGTGCAAATTTTCCGCACATGCGTACTCGGTCGCGTTGCGCCAACTGACGGAGTGGGGAAGGGGTTTTTAAACGACTATTGTGTGTGTGTGGACAAGGATAAGGTTAGGTGGGATTTACCCTGGATAACCTTAGCGTAGAAGGGGCCTGAGCATGCGCGGTTTTTGCTTGGTGGTGAGAAAGAATTTGCCAGCAATCTCACGTGGGTGCCCGGCATACTCTCTGTAAAGCAGTAGTTCCATTGGCACCAAAACAGGCCAAGAACATAATACTACCACCACCATGCTTGACGGTAGGGGTGGTGTTCTGGCATTAAAGGCCTCACCTTTTCTCCACCAAACATATTGCTGGGTATTGTGGCCATCCATCCATCCATCCATTTTCTACCGCTTATCCCTTTCGGAGTTGCGGGGGCTGCTGGAGCCTATCTCAGCTACAATCGGACAGAAGGCGGGTACACCATGGACAAGTCGCCACCTCATCACAGGTGTTGTGGCCAAACAGCTAAATTTTTGTTTCATCTGACCACAGAACTTTCCTCCAGAAGGTCTTATCTTTGTCCATGTGATGTCAGATGAAACAAAAATTGAGCTGTTTGGCCAAAATACCCAGCAATATGTTTGGAGGAGAAAAAGTGAGGCCTTTAATCCCAGGAACACCACACCTCCCATCAAGCGTGGTGGTGGTAGTATTACGGTATGCTCTGGGCCTGTTCTTCTGCCAATGGAACTGGTGCTTAGCAGAGAGTAAATGGGACAATGAAAAAGGAGGATTACCTCCAAATTCTTCAAGACAACCTAAAATCATCAGCCCGAAGGTTGGGTCTTGGGCGCAGTTAGGTGTTCCAACAGGACAATGACCCCAAACACATGTCAAAAGCAGATTTGGTCACATTTTCAGTAGACCCATTATACATTCATAAAAGAACCAAATTTCATGAATGGTTTTTGTGACAAACAAGTATGTGCTCCAATCACTCTATCACAAAAAAATAGGAGTTGTAGAAATTATTGGAAACTCAAGACAGCCATGACATTATGTTCTTGACAAGTGTATGTAAACCTTTTGATCGCGACTATATATATATATATATATATATATGTATATATATATATATATATATATATATATATATATATAAATATGTATATTATATTAATTGCTTGCATTAATAAAATTTTCTTAAAATAAATCCCTTAATATTTGGATACAAATGCAATTTAGTAGTCAGAATGTCAGAGCAGGTCTACCAACTTTCATCATTATGAAAACTACTGTGACAAAAAGAGAGGTGAGATATTTGTTTCACTAATATGTCTGGCAACGTTTCAAGTGTGTTTTATTTATGAAGGAGATCTCCTCTCATTGAGTATATTGTCTTTATGCTATGTTGTGTAGTTTATTGTTAAATAAAAGCATCACAGACACTCATAGCTTATTTAAATGGCATCAATGACACGCCACTAATAGTTTTAACTTGCCACATACCTCTCTTTTACCGAAGGGGCCAAACTAACTAATTACCCCAGTTTTATCTAAAGTTTCATCATGGTTAATTTTGAAGCGAAAGTGGGTGCAAAGCACATCGCTGTAACTATCACTGATGTGCGGCGTGATCACTGCCTGTGGATTGCGCGCTGCCTTCAGGCGCCGGTCAAAATATACACTTTGATAAATCATCATTAATTTATGGTAACACGATATTTTTTTATATTAATCACATGCATTAACGCGTTAACATTGACAGCTCAAGTTTATACAGTCGTGGTCAAAAGTTTACATACACTTGTAAAGAACATAATGTCATGGCTGTCTTGAGTTTCCAATATTTTCTATAAATCTTATTTTTTTGTGATAGAGTGATTGGAGCACATACTTGTTTGTCACAAAAAACATTCATGAAGTTTGGTTCTTTTATGAATTTATTATGGGTCTACTGAAAATGTGACCAAATCTGCTGGGTCAAAAGTATACATACAGCAACATACATTATCAATTTTGGTGATGTAGAAAAGTTCCAATCAAATCAAATTAGCTTCATGGCATGGCCTGTTAACTTCATGTGAGTGATTATGATTGACGACACCTGTTGACTTCGCTGAGCCCATTTAAATAGGGCTCATGTGATGCAGTCATTAGACTCGGTTAAAAAGGCGACAATGGGAAAGTCAAAGGAAATCAGCACAGATCTGAAAAAACTAATTATTGACTTGAACAAGTCAGGAAAGTCACTTGGAGCCATTTCAAAGCAGCTTAAGGTCCCAAGAGCAACTGTGCAAACAAGTGTTCATAAGTATAAAGTGCATGGCACAGTTTTGTCACTGCCACGATCAGGAAGAAAACGCAAGCTATCACCTGCTGCTGAGAGAAAATTGGTCAGGATGATCAAGAGTCAACCGAGAACCACCAAAAAGCAGGTCTGCAATGAATTGGAAGCTGCTGGAACACAGATGTCAGTGTCCACAGTCAAGCGTGTTTTGCATCGCCATGGACTGAGAGGCTACTATGCAAGAAGGAAGCCATTGTTGCAGAAGCGACACCTTAAGGCTCGTCTAAAGTTTGCTGGTAATCACATGGACAAAAATAAGACCTTCTGGAGGAAAATTCTGTGGTCAGATGAAACAAAAATTGAGCTGTTTGGCCACAATACCCAGCAATATGTTTGGAGGAGAAACGGTGAGGCCTTTAATCCCAAGAACACCATTCCTACCGTCAAGCATGGTGGTGGTAGTATTATATGCTCTGGGCCTGTTTTGCTGCCAATAGAACTGGTGCTTTACAGAGAGTAAATGGGACAATGGAAAAAGGAGGATTACCTCCAAAAGAAAGGCTAAATCAGGCTAGAATTAAGGTTTTAGAATGGCCTTTCCAAAGTCCTGACTTAAACCCCATTGAGAACATGTGGACAATGCTGAAGAAACAAGTCCATGTCAGAAAACCAACACATTTTGCTGAACTGCATCAATTTTGTCAAGAGGAGTGGTCAAAAATTCAACCAGAAGCTTGCCAGAAGCTTGTGGATGGCTATCAAAAGTGCCTTATTGCAGTGAAACTTGCCAAAGGACATGTGACCAAGTATCAACATTGCTGTATGTATACTTTTGACCCAGCAGATTTGGTCACATTTTCAGTAGACCCATAATAAATTCATAAAAGAACCAAACTTCATTAATGTTTTTTGTGACCAACAAGTATGTGCTCCAGTCACTCTATCACAAACAAATAAGAGTTGTAGAATTCATTGGAAACTCAAGACAGCCATGACATTATGTTCTTTACAAGTGTATGTAAACTTTTGACCACGACTGTATGTGTATAAGTATATTGTGTAGTGGGTTTACATAATTCACCCACGGAACTTGAGTTATGATTAGAGCGTTCCGGTCAGGCGGATTTGAATGTAACACATTTCCGTTGTTGTGCACAGACTAGAGAAAGGCACGGATGTAGAATACTGCTCCGTTGTTATTGTAAGTTGCTGAATGTCATAAAACTAGCTCCCTCTTTTGACACTCCTCCTTCGACTCCCTTTTTTACATGCTACATTGGTGACCCCGACGTCCGTCCTGCTGAAGTTCCCGGGACCGTGCCGAACATTGAACGAAGCGACATGACAAATTCCATCATTCTCAAATTGCCAGAGTTTTGTGAGTCGTCTGCGACGACGTGGTTCGCACAGGCTGAGGCCCAGTTCGCCCTGCGTGTTACTACGGACGATGCCACGCGCTATGGCACTAGGGAGCTACATGGTGGCCAGAGAAGTAAGCTTTATTACATCCCATCCGGCCCAGGACAAATATGCGGTGCTTAAAGCTTATCTCCACAAAATTGTTGAACTGTCTCGGTCAGAACGATCTTGACGTCTCCCAGCAATTCAGGACATGGGAGAAAGCAAGCCCTCTGAACACATGGAGATGATTTTGAACCTGCTGGGTACAGAGGAGCCGAATTTCCTCTTCATAGAGTTGTTTTTGCTACACATGCAACCACACGTCCAGACAGTTCTCTCTAATACAGTTATTACTGAGCCACGTGCTTTGGCAGAGGAAGCGGACAGCTTCATCCTGGCCACCCAGCGCTTCACCCCTGACATATTGTCCCTGACGCGCAGTCGCGGGCCCTTAGGCGCCAGTGTGCGCCCGGGCAGGGGGAACACCGCCACCGACAGCCGTGCCAGCCCTGGATTGTGCTACTTTCATGCACGTTTTGGTGCCAAGGCTAAGAGCTGCCGCTCCTCTCGTAGCTACACCGCCACCTTAAATGCCAAGTAGTGGCCGTGAACGCAGGCACAGAGGACTGGCTGCTATTTGTCGAAGTCACCCACACCGGATGCAGATTCCTCTGTGACATTGGCGCCCAGAGCAGCGTCCTACCAGCTACAGTTGATGACGCTGCCGGCGGGGAGCATGGGCCACCTTTAAAGTTCGCCAACGACACCCCCATCCGGACATATGGCACAAAGACCGTGGACTTATGTTTCGCGGATCAACGGTTTACGTGGGACTTTGTCACAACAGACATTTCCTTTCCCCTCCTTAGTGCTGATTTTTTGTGCGCCCACGGACTTCTGGTGGACGTCATGAACAGCCGCCTTCTCCTCGTTCACATGTGTTCGTGACAAGGGGTCATATAACGGCCTTTCCAGCTTGGTCTCTGAATGCGACGAATACTAACAGCTTCTCAGTGGTTTCCCCGCTCTCTGAAACGGCCCATCTTTTCGGCCATCACGACTAAACATGGGGTGGAGTACCACATCAAGACCAAAGGCCGTCCCATCCATGCGAGAGCACAACGGCTCAACCCGGAGAGACTGGCGGCTGGAACATCATCCACCACTCAGACAGCCCATGGGCTTCGCCGCTTCACATGGTCCCGAAGCCGGATGGTGGATGGTGTCCGTGCGGCGACAACCGGGGCCTCAATGATGCCACCATGCCCGATCGCTACACAGTCGCCCACATTCAGGAGGTCTTCGCGTATCTGGCGGGGATGCTCCGGTTTTCCAAAGTGGACCTGGTACGGGTTTACCACCAAGTCCCTGTGCATCCTGCAGACATCTGTGGACTGCTGTGGAGACGCCTTTCGGGTCGTTTGAATTCCTCAGGATGCCTTTCAGACTGAAGAACGTGGCCCAATCCTTCCAGCGGCTGATGGACTCGCCGCTTTGAGACTCTGCACTTAGAGACATGCCGTTTGTTTTTGTCTACTTGGGCGATGTACTGGTCGTCAGCTCCTCCTGACAAAGCCCCAGGACCTCTTCACGAGGCTCGACCAGCATGAACTGATCATAAACCCAGCGAAGTGTGTCTTTAGAGTGACGTCCATCCAGTTCCTCGGGCACCTCATCAGCAAGGATGGGGCAGCACCCCTGCCTTTGAAGGTGGAAGCCGTTCTGGTTGTCCCTGCCCTTGCTTGGCCTGGAAGCGCCGAGAATTTATCAGGTTGGTTACATTTTACCATAGGTTTATCCGTCAGGCAGCCCACATCATGCGCCCGCTGTACGAGGTCCTAAGGGGTAAGTCCCCCAACCAGGATGTCGACTGGACAGCCGAGAGGAATAGGGCGTTTGAAGACACGGAGGTCACGTTGTGCCGGGATGCCATGTTGGTCTACCTGGCCCCAGAAGCCCCAGTCGCTCTCACGACAGATGTATCTGACTATGCTGTCAGCGCTGTGCTGGAGAAGTGGGTCGACGGCAGCTGGCACCCTCTTGCCTTTTTTAGCCGTCAGCTGATTCCCAGGGAGTGTAAATACAGCACCTTTGACAGAGCGCTGCTCGGCGCCTGGTTGGCAATCCGCCACTTCCACTTCATTCTGGAAGGTTGTGAGTTTACGATTTTTGTGGACCACAAACCTCTCATGTTTTCAATGTCCAGTGACTGAGCCGTGGTCCGCTCGCCAGCAACACCAGCTATCGTTCATCACATTGCGGGCAAGTTCAACGTGGTCGTAGACTGCCTCTCTGGATTGATCATCGGCACGGTGCAGCTGGGTCTTGACAGTTCACGTATGGTGCGGACTAGGCCTCATACCACAGGATTCTAATACTTAAGGGTTCAGACACTGGACTGCGCCTGGACGAGGTCGTGGTCGGCGATTCAGGGGTCAGGCTGTGGTGCGATCTCTCAACTGGCCAGCCGAGGCCCCTCGTCCCAGTTGGCTGGCAGCGGGCTGTTTTTGAGGCAGTCCACGGTCTCTCCCACACCGGCAGAAAGGTCTCTGCAAGGCTAGTGGCTCAGAAGTTTGTCTGGAGGTGGATGAAGAAGGACTTACGGGCCTGGGTCGACTCATGTGTGCCCTGTCAGCGCGCAAAAGTACACCGCCACACCAAACCACCGTTGGAGCTGTTTGCTGTCTCAGAGAGGAGGTTTGACAGTGTTAACATACACCTGGTGGGCCCACTTCCCCCTTCACACGGTTTCACCTACCTCCACACGATGGTGGACAGGATGACCCGCTGGCCGGAAGTCGTTCCCCTCGCGTCATCGTTGGCCGCTGATATGGCTCGGGCGTTTGTCGGCATGTGTGTCGCATGCTTCGAAACCCTTTACGACCTCTCCTGCGCAGTTTACTTTAGAGATCTGGAACAAAGTCACTGGGGTGCTGGGTGTCAAGCTGCACCGCACCACCGCTTACCATCCCCAGGATAAGGGTTTGTGTGAGCGATTCCACCGCTGGGGGATTTCGGTGGCCAATGCAACCTGGTCCGCGGCCTGGCAGCAGTCTTCCCTGTAGGAGGCCGCCGTTGCTTCCGCACCCGTCCCTACATCACAGCATGGAACCCTGCTTCTCAGGTGCCCCCCAGTCTGCGCTCGGCGGATTTTGTTTTCATTCGTCACAACGCCCACCGTGAACACTTGCGCCCCCCCCTACGACAGACTGTTTAAGGTCCTCATCATCGGCGGTCACTCGAACGAGTATGACGATCATCCTGGTAGGGGTTTATCCCTTTGTGGAGGATGCCTGTGCGTGACTTTGTTTTACGTGGGTAGACTGGTACACAGACAGTCACCACACGATCCTTGACAGAATCGGGTCAGGGTCCAGTGGCATGGAGTCCAACACGACTGGGGACCCTTTTCTGATGCAGCCTTCTTACGCCATCGCCGTTGAGGTCTTCACCATATACCTGGCTAGGGGGCAGTCAGGTACTAGGCCTTTGCCAAGGGCCACCTGGGGTAACAGTGGTATAGCTCGGTTGGTAGAGCGGCCGTGCCAGCAACTTGAGGGTTGCAGGTTCGATCCCCGCTTCTGCCATCCTAGTCACTGCCGTTGTGTCCTTGGGCAAGACACTTTACCCACCTGCTCCCAGTGCCACCCACACTGGTTTAAATGTAACTTAGATATTGGGTTTCACAATGTAAAGCGCTTTGAGTCACTTGAGAAAAAGCGCTATATAAATGTAATTCACATCACTTCACTAAAGGGGTTAACCTCCTAGTGCCCCAAGACCCCATAGAGGAGCCTCCACTCCTGGATGCACTTTAACGTCATGCCCAGGACACTAAGGTCCTACAACACGATGGTGGACAGGATGACCTGCTGGCTGGAAGCCGTTCCCCTCACATCATCGTTGGCAGCTGATATGGCTCGGGCGTTCATCGGCATGTGGGTGATAAGAGAATGGTCGTGGACGTTGGATGGCAGACCTGAGACAGTTTCCATTGACAGTATCAAGCCGGCCCACGTAGATACAGTATGTCAAGGCCATTGGAATTGGCCCAGGTCCCATACAGCGACCTCCCCCCATCCCCTAATCCAATCGGGGTGCCCTCTGCCAGCGCCATTCCCCCCTTGCCCTGGGGGCCCCAACCCACCCCCCATCTCCGCAGCCCCTGCTGTCTCTACTCACCGTGGTCCGGCCCTCATCCCTCCCCGGCGCGAGGATTTTAGACTGTGTCGGAATTCTGGCGGGGCTTGTGTAGTGGGTTTACTTAATTCACCCACGAAACTTGAGTTATGGTTAGAGAGTTCCGGTCAGACGGGTTTTAAGGGAATGCTTTTCCGTTGTTGTGCACAGACTAGAGAAAGGCATGGATGTAAAGTACTGCTCCATCGTTATTGTTATTGTAAGTTGCTGAATGTCATTTAAGCAGTTAGCTCCCTCTTTTGACACTTCTCCTTCGACTCTCTTCTTTACGCGCTACAATGTATAAATAAATTATATGTATATATATATATTTATATATGTATACATACATTTTTATATATATATATATGTGTGTGTGTGTGTGTGTGTGTGTGTGTGTGTGTGTGTATGTATATGTGTAAATATCCATCCATCCATCCATTTTCTACCGCTTGTCCATTTCAGGGTCGCGGGGGGTGCTGGAGCCTATCCTAGCTGCACTCGGGTGGTAGGCGGGGTACACCTTGGACAAGTCGCCACCTCATCACAGGGCCAACACAGATAGACAGACAACATTCACACTCACATTCACACACTAGGGCCAATTTAGTGTTGCCAATCAACCTATCCCCAGGTGCATGTCTTTGGAGGTGGGAGGAAGCCGGAGTACCTGGAGGGAACCCACGCAGTCACGGGGAGAATGTGCAAACTCCTATGTATACATTATATGATATATATGTATATGTATGTACAATGATATGTATATTATAGGCTGAAACTATTTTAAAAGATTTACCTGTTTAAAGTTAAAAAAATACTAACATACCGGCATAAAATTATCACATCCATTCTTTGTCATTAGGATCGGTGCATTAAAATCAATGTTGCGCCAAATCATTCACCCATCTATGTGCCTATTAATTATAATAATAATAATAACAACGATAATATCAATATTAATATTAATAAATAATTGGAGACTCTAAATTGTCTTGTCCCCACAATTATTTTTTCTTCGTACTTTCTTTTTCGGTCCAGTTGCATCCAACACTAAGTATATCCAAACCTTTGATGAAGTTAAACACTAATAATGCAACAAGAGAAGTATGCCACACTTCTCTTTTGTAAAGTAAATTTGTACAATATCTACAATGAATGATCAACAATATTATTTGCCCATGTGGCTGGACAGGACAATTAAAAAAAAAATTGTCCATAGGCGTCTTTATGAACCCTGTATCCGCCTCTCGCCCGAAGTCAACTAGGATAGGCTCCAGCTTACCCATGATTCCAATTAGTGGTATAGAACAGGGATTCTCTAACTGTGGTACGTGTACACTAGTAGTATGCCAAAGAATCCCTTGATTGAAGTACAGTGTTTTATTTTCCTACATTCAAACTGTGTGTAATGTTTCAGTGGCCAACAATATTAAACATACATGTTGAATAAAACCTCTGCGTTGATTTTAATGAATACTTAAGCCTACTATGAGCAGTGTTGGGTTTGTTACTGAAAACCAGTAACTAGTTACAGTTACTAGTTACTTTATTTCAAAAGTTACTCAGTTACTAACTCAGTTACTTACACCAAAAAGTAATGCGTTACTGTGAAAAGTAACTAGTTACTTCTTTTTTTTTCCCTTTTTTTTTTTTTTAAGGCTCCCATTAATGCCCTTTTAGCCTTCATTTCAGTACTGTTATTGCACTGGAGAATAATACAATCTGTTGATCAACTTGACATGCATTTGCATCACTGAACTCAGAAAGCAATGTGGTCTACATACAACACACAAAGACAAAGATATGTTTCAAAGGGCCAATTTATTTCAGGCCAGAACAAATTGACAAAACTATTTTAAATAGCTGCAACATAATGACCCTTTAACTTTAACTTTTTTTTGATCAAAGACACAAGTTACATTCAACTAAAATGTTATTTTCTTTGTGCTCGACAAAAGAAAAGTATTGAGAATGTCTCCATGTTAAGAAACTCGACTTCTGGCTTCGCCATGATGTCTTGTTAGTTGTTATGAGAGTAGCGTATGTGTGTGTGTGTGTGTGTGGCCCTTTAAGATATGACAGCATGTGAGGTGAGTGACATCGGTGAGTGAGTGGGCGAGAGAGGTGAGGGAACGGCGACAGTGAGTGCGTGAAGCCTGCAGGTGCTCTAGCTTGGTGGATGGCTGTGTCCAATAAAGTCACAAAGTTGCAACAAACCGCCGGCCTTGTTATTCACCCTCAACTGTAAAGACCCACTTCCGGGTAAAGTGAAGGTTGTTATCCCCGAAGTACATACGCCCTGGAGGAACGTCTCCCCTGCGCCTCTCAACTACGGTCTGGGAGTCCCCCCCTCCCCCTGCCCCCTCCCACGCAAAGCACGCCATTTCTTTTCCACCCCAGCGCTCCAATAAAACACACTCAGATCTTCTTTTTCTAGCCGATACTACATAAAAAATAACGTAAAATAACGCAGTAACGCATCATGTAGTAACGGTAACTGAGTTACTGAATATAAAAAATAACGTGTTAGATTACTAGTTACCGCCGAAACTAACGGCGTTACAGTAACGCGTTACTTTGTAACGCGTTAGTCCCAACACTGACTATGAGTCTGTATTTTATTGGTCATTATGGGGGTACTTGGAGAGGCAAGTTTGTTTGAAGTGGTACGTTTAAGAACCACTCGTATAAAAAAATGGATGTATTATAATAACAAATAATAATGATAACATTCTCATTGAAATCTATTTAATGGATTGTTTTCCATTCGTTGAAAAACAGTTGAGTTATGTAAGCATACTGGTCTTTGAAGTGTTAAACACAAAATGTAGTTATTTGAAATCTATATTGCTGGCTAAAGTTGTTTCAAAGATTAACTTGTGTTAAGTTGACAAACGTATACATTTTTACAGCAGTTTTTGAGAAGATGCTATTTTTTGTCATTAAGATCTTAAGTGTGAGGTTTTTTGACATTGTAGAAAATAATGCATGAAATTCAATGAAAAACAATGTTGCATCTCATGCCTAATTATAATAATAGTAATAAATGAATACTCCTTGAAGTGCAATTTATGTAAATGATTGTATTTGTTTTTCAATAAGTACTGCGGAGTTATGTAATGACACTGGCCGTTAAAGGGTTAAACACTGATATAATATATTTTTGCAAAGCAGTTCAAATGAATTAATTCACAGTGAGGTGCAGTAGATAAAAGATGAAAGAGAGCAGCTTCTTTAAAAGAGATTGTTGAGACTGTTGTGTGTGTGATTGCAGGTACATCCCAGAGGGAATGCAGTGTTCCTGCGGCATTGACTACTACACACCCAACCCTGAGTTCAACAACACCTCATTTGTCATCTACATGTTTGTCCTGCATTTCAGCATCCCTCTTGTCGTCATCTTCTTCTGCTACGGTCGCCTGCTCTGCACCGTGCGAGTGGTATGGTTCCCCCCCCTGCCATACGCAACATTCAGAATGGGACATCTTCTCCATCCATGCAGGCGATTTTCTTCTTATCGGCCCACACCTCCTTAAGGGAGGCAGGGAGCGCCACGGAGAGGACAGGGTCTAACGGCTCAAGGGCACTTCAGGAGGGCAAAGGATTGCCAGGAAGGCAGCTTAGAGCCAAGTAGTCCAGCTGCCTCACTGTGTCATCCTGATGCCTTCATGAATAATAACCTAGAAATTCATAATTGATGTAGTCACCTGCGATTACTTGTGTTGTAAAATGTAAGCAGAACGTATAACAAGTACAGCTCTACATTGTGTGGCTTTGTTTTACATGTGGATCTCACGTTTGTGTGTTTGTGTGGGCAGGCTGCGGCCCAGCAGCAGGAGTCTGAAAGCACCCAGAGAGCCGAGAGAGAGGTGACTCGCATGGTCATCGTCATGGTGATGTCCTTCCTGGTGTGCTGGGTGCCGTACGCCAGCGTGGCTTGGTACATCTTCGCCAACCAAGGAGTCGCCTTTGGACCAGTGTTCATGACCGCGCCGGCATTCTTTGCCAAGAGTTCTGCCCTCTACAACCCGGTAATCTACATCCTGCTCAATAAGCAGGTATGTGGAGCAAAGATGACCTTGTTTTTCTCTACACAAGAGTGAAAAGACCACTACACTACCGTAATCTCTTTCTCTCTCTTACTCGATATGTTTTACTTGCAGTTTCGCTAGCAGTGGATCAAACAAAAAAACAGACAATAACTAAATTAAACTAATATGCAGTAGTGGTTGTCACACTTTTTCCTGTCCTGGGAATTGCTCATCATCAAAAACATCTTTCAATAATCATCCCACATTAAGTGTTGGCTTGAAGTGTGCATCCTCTCATTTTTACAAATGATTGTAACAAAGAAGTATTAAACTGTCAAAGACATGCTGACACATTGTGACAAGCAACCCCATAACGAGCTTGGTTGTCACAATGTTATTTTAATAGGAAATATATTTTAAAGAAGGCAGAACTAAACTAAAAAGTTTAATTGCACTGACATGTTGAGGGGACGGCGTGGCGCAACCTGAGGGTTCCTGGTTCGATCCCCTGCTTCTACCAATCTAGTCACGTCCGTTGTGTCCTAGTGGTTAGAGTGTCCGCCCTGAAATCGGTAGATTGTGAGTTCAAACCCCGGCTGAGTCATACCAAAGACTATTAAAAATGGGACCCATTACCTCCCTGCTTGGCACTCAGAATCAAGGGTTGGAATTGGGGGTTAAATCACCAAAAATGATTCCCGGGCGCGGCACCGCTGCTGCCCACTGCTCCCCTCACCTCCCAGGGGGTGGAACAAGGGGATGGGTCAAATGCAGAGGACACATTTCACCCCACCTAGTGTGTGTGTGACAATCAGTGGTACTTCAACTTTAACTTTAACTTCACCCTTGCTCCTGATGGGTCGTAGTTAGGGCCTTGCATGGCAGCTCCCGCCATCAGGGTGTGAATGGGTGAATGTGGAAATAGTGTCAAAGCGCTTTGAGTGCCTTGAAAGTAGAAAAGCGCTATACAAGTATAACCCATTTACCATTTACTATTTGATAAATACATACCTTCACACATCTTAACACAATATGAGCAGTAAACAAATGTTTAGATGTTTACTGTGCTGTGTATGCGATATGTATGATGAATATATGAGTATACAGTAATCCTTTGCCGAATCACACTTCAAAGTTTGCAGCTTCGCTGTATCGCGGATTTTTTTTTAAATATTTTTAAAGCATATTCTATGTATTTGTGGGCAAAATTAAGCATTTTTAAGAACACAAAATGGCTACATGAACAAAAAATATCAATCCTACGGTAGTATTGAGATCAGACCAATCAGAGTGCCGTTCAGTATCGTGGTCACTGATTGGCTCAGCCTCCAACAGCATTACTCTATTGGATTACAGGAGTATAAAGGTGGTTATGTGGTTTTGTTTCAGGTTTGGATGGCTCTCAAAATGTTTTAAAGAATTATAGAGGTTTTTTAAGTTTGAGGTTTAGAAATATTTGTTGTATAATTTATAATCAAAAATACTGTAAATCACTGATCTGGTATACTTCCAAACAGAACAAATTACCTGCAGGCCAATAAACAACATACCCCCAGTAAATATTCAAGCATGTTTTTCCAGAGAGAAAGGGGATATGATCTGAGAGGGAAACTCAATCTGAAACATCTGTATGCACGCTCCACTCTAAAACTTTTTGCATTTCAATATGTGGAGTGAAACTGTGGAGCAGACAGGCGGAGGAACTCAGACAATGTCCAACCATGAGCAAATTGAAACAGGGGTACAAACAGATGGTATTTACAGACTACAGGGAAGAAGAGGGTTCATACGAGGGTGCTCACATTTTGCAATACTTGCTCTTTGCTATTTATGTGATTTATTTTGACACAAGCAGTTACAGCGTGGTTGTTTCCTCCTACTCCTTTTCAAACATACAAATATTTTTATCATTTAGTGTTTCAAGTGTAATGTAGTATTCATATTTATTTATTTTTTAATTCATCCATCCATCCATTTTCTCCCGCTAGTCGCTCTCGAGGTCGCAGAGGGTGCTGGAGCCTATCCCAGCTGCATTCGGGCAGAAGGCGGGGTACACCCTGGACAAGTCACCACCTCATCGCAGGGCCAACACAGATAGACAGACAACATTCACACTCACATTCACACACTAGGGACAATTTAGTGTTGCCAATCAGCCTTGTTTGTATTAAATAATGCATTCATTCATTCATTCAATAATTCCTACTTTGCAGTAATTAATTTACCTTGGTCAGGCCCGGAACCAATTAAAAGCGACAAACAAGGGTTTATTGTATGTGACAACCAACTCCAAAAAGAATGCGCCGAACAGCCCCAACTGGAATTTCCTGCTGGCATCAAGGCGAACAAATGTGTAACAACCATGTTAGCTAGCTAATAACAATCAAAAATTATAGCTTTCCATTAATACTTTTTAGGCTAAGCATTATTTTTTGCTAATCTAAGAGAGGTCTGATTTTAATTCCATGCATTTCTATTCCACAATTAGAATTTTTTTTTTTGTAAAATGCCGAAAATGACTTCTTTTGTTTGGCTAATTGGCATTTGGCATTTTGATTAAGGTTTGCCGTAATCAATCCATGCACAATGTTTAACTTATTTATTAGCCCACCACCCAATGTAAGATTTATCTGCTGAATTCCCAGCATATTTTTGTTCATGTTTCTGTAACAGTTTTCAACCTAATTTAAATTCTTCAAGCTAAAATCTAATAATTAATATACAGTAAAGCTTTGTTTTACAAAAAAGCTAAAACATTTTTGATTATGAAACATTAATTGTATTTTTTTTAATTCTTTTACTTGCCAAATAACAAACAAAAAATATTTAGTTTTAAACATGTATTTTTGAAAACATTTTTTATAAGAAGCCATTGTGACAATAACAGCTTTGTGCTTAACTCAAAAAGTCCCTAAATGCCATATATGAAACGTTTTTGAGTGGCTATCATGTGACCACTATGTAACTTTTCACGTATTAAATGGCTTAGCAAAAAAGGCAGCGTATAGTGCAGGGGTGTCAACGGCCCAGGTTTAATCCAGCCCGCAAAATGAGTTTGCTAAGTATAAAAATGAGCAGCAATTTTTAAATGAAAGATACACCTATTTTAAATGTGTCCACTGGATGTTGCAATAGCAATTTCAGTGTAACCCACATCACAATGTTTAAAGATGACGTGTCAGCTGACTTCAAGCGTCCTTTGGATTGGCTGCCGCTACTCCAATCAGCGCAGGTGCAAGCAATTAGCTGCTCCTGTTGTGGCTGGCGGAAGAAGACTATTGCTGTAACGACGCACAAAAAACTTTTTTTAATGTAAATTATCCACTCAACAGATTAAATAACATAACAGTAAGATGCAAAGACTTAAGTCAACATGACCATCATCTTTGTAGTTAGAATTCCGTGCAGCGCTCGCAATTCGTTGACTGCACGATGTGCACTCTGAACTCCTTTGTAAAAATGTGTCTTTCCTACATTTTGTCATGTCTGGGATCATGTTTTGTTTAAGTTATGTTCTGCTTGGTTTTTGGACTCTTTTTAGTTCCTGCTTTTTCACTCCTTTGTCTTGTTTCCATGGTTACCCATTAGTTTCACCTGTTCCACGTTTGGACTCATTGTGCACTCTTGTTAGTTTTGTCACCATAGCAACCCATTAGTTTTCACCTGTCCTCACAACTCACGCACCTGTCTTTAATCATGTATTCACTATTTAAGCCCGTAGTTGCCAGGCAATCAGCCTGGCGACATCACACTCTGTCAGGAATTGGACTTTGGCGTGGTTTGTTTTCCCATGGTGCAAAGGATTTGGACCGGACATGGCGTGAAGGTAAATACATATTTAATTTTAACACTCAAAAAAGGAACAAACAAAAGGTGCTCACAGTGGAGGCACAAAACCTAACGCAGGGAACAAAAACTTGGACTATGCATAACTATGAACATGGCAAAACAAAAGACACTAACTGTGGCATAAATAAACACAACTTACTTGCGGAAGCAAAGAGCAGCATGAACGATGGTATCAAGAGTGTCAGGGGTATATCGAGAGTGTGCTGCTCTTTGCTTCCGCAAGTAAGTTGTGTTTATTTATGCCACAGTTAGTGTCTTTTGTTTTGCCATGTTCATAGTTATGCATAGTCCAAGTTTTTGTTCCCTGCGTTAAGTTTTGTGCCTCCACTGTGAGCACCTTTTGTTTGTTCCTTTTTTGAGTGTTAAAATTAAATATGTATTTACCTTCACGCCATGTCCGGTCCAAATCCTTTGCACCATGGGAAAACAAACCACGCCAAAGTCCAAGTCCAAGTCCTGACACATTTGTTTATTCTATTTTATTTTATGCTTACATCTACCATGTTCACATTGTTAAGTTTGTATTTATGTTACCTTTAATTCAGCTATTATGGTGTCATTTTGACAATTGTTTTGATCATATTATAGTTGTAATATTTGAATGATGATAAATGAATGTGTTGTGGCAGTTGTGGATGTCACCAATGCGGAGGTTTGAGGAAACACTTGGTTGCTTTTCCAAACTCGTTTTTAATGTTGAACTGCCAACATGAAAATGCTAATCAGGAAGTGCTTGAAGTTGAATGAATTTGTAAATATACTGAGACAAGGTCTAAGTTAATTGTGTTCTTCATAGTGTTTTGAAACTGCACCAATTTCTTCCTCAGAATTTTCAACTAACTTAAAGTGTTTTGCCAAGAGGATGATTTGTAATATGTACATTTTTAGAATGTGCTCGTTCTATTTTAGGCCAAAGTAAGACAAAGAAAACAGTTTTGAAGTTGTCTTTATTTTTGAATTATTATGCCATTATTTTAACAGTATGGGTGGGAAAATATTTTTTTCCATGGGGCCCCTGAGCTAAAATTAGTTTGACACCCCTGGTATAGTGTCACAGAATAATGAGCTAGCTCATTTTTAAAAGGGTTATTTTGAACCCAATTTAACAATTCTAAGCCTTTAAAAAGGTGTCAAATATTACAATTCACTTACCATATTTCATCACTGAATGAAAATACAAAACAAGCTACACAAATATCACTTCAAGCCTTTAACCTCAAACCTGCAATGGAAATCCAACGTAAAGTATTCGTCAAAAAAACAGCAAAAATTCAAAGCACATTGGCGGTACTGAGAACAAGAAAACTGTCAAGTGGAGTTATTCAATGTCCAATGTAAACAGTATGTATTCAGATATGTAGTGCATTAATTTAAAGGGGACTTATTATGCAAAACCAACTTTTCTTACCTAATGGTGTCTGTTTTTGTGTATTTATAATCTGCATGAGTCCCGGAAATTTGAAATCAACCCATGGAGACATTATGGAAATATTTATAAAACAATCTTGCCTTCTTTTCTACTTCCTCAAAACGAGCTGTTTGGAATTTGCCCAATTTATGACGTTTTTCTTATTGGTAACATCCGTTGACATCACCATATACTCTTAAGTTTTACCCAAAGAGCTTTGCGCGAGGTGGCCATTGTACTTCGTCGTTGTAGTCAATAAGATCCTTCTTTTCCCCTCTTGTTGTGGGGCAGACTGACTCATTCGGGCACATGCATCTTAAGCTGTTGCCATTTCGAATACAAAGTAGCAGTAGACTCCATATGGAAGCTCTTAAAACTACAACATGGCTGATGAGGAGAAGACGCAGTCCAAGTGGAGGCACGTGAATAAGACCGCCCACAAAACGTTGCATCCTGTAAAAAACAGTCAGAAAGCGCCTTGAAGAAGGTCTGTAAAACATAATCTATGCAAAATTTTGACCAAAAAAACACTATTACATGTTCTGTAGACCACAAGGAAGTGTTTTAAATGTGTAAAAAAAAAAATCATAATATCCATTCTTCCATTTTCTACCGTTTGTCCCCAATATAACCATGTTAAATCAAATATGTAGTATTTAAAAAAAAAAACATAAAACGTGGTATAAACTGTAGCCCATCATTGTCCTTTGGTAATTGTAGGCTACATTTGTGAAACACTGTTTGCTATGTATAATGTAAAGTAGGGATGTCCGATAATGGCTTTTTGCCGATATCCGATATTCCGATATTGTCCAACTCTTTAATTACCGATACCGATATCAACCGATACCAATATCAACCGATATATGCAGTTGTGGAATTAACACATTATTATGCCTAATTTGGACAACCAGGTATGGTGAAGATGAGGTACTTTTTAAAAATAATAATAAAATAAGATAAATAAATTAAAAACATTTTCTTGAATAAAAAAGAAAGTAAAACTATATAAAAACAGTTACATAGAAACTAGTAATTAATGAAAATTAATAAAATTAACTGTTAAAGGTTAGTACTATTAGTGGACCAGCAGCACGCACAATCATGTGTGCTTACGGACTGTATTCCTTGCAGACTGTATTGATATATATTGATATATAATGTAGGAACCAGAATATTAATAACAGAAAGAAACAACCCTTTTGTGTGAATGAGTGTAAATTGGGGAAGGAGGTTTTTTGGGTTGGTGCACTAATTGTAAGTGTATCTTGTGTTTTTATTGTTGATTTAATAAAAAAACCAAAAAAAACCAAAAAAAAAAACCCCCAATACCGATAATAAAAAAAACGATACCGATAATTTCCGATATTACATTTTAACGCATTTATCGGCCGATAATATTGGCAGGCCGATATTATCGGACATCTCTAATGTAAAGCAAACATTTTATTTATTTAAACAGTATGTATTCATTCCAGATGTTTTTCAGCACCGTGCCATCTGCTGGATGTGGTTAGTTCCAATCCAAACATGTCTTTCACGACTCCTTTTCTTTTGTCATCCTCCAGTTTAGAAACTGCATGATTACCACAGTGTGCTGTGGCAAGAACCCCTTTGGAGACGACGACGTCACCGCCAGTGCCGTGTCTAAAACCCAGACTTCATCCATCGCCTCCAGCCAGGTGGCCCCTGCTTGACCCACACACCCAAACGCTCTCTCACCCTCTTCTTCCTCGTCCCTCCTCCTCCTCAGTGTCCCATCTGTCCCGCTTTGAGAGCCACCAACACCAAGAAGCAAGCATCATGTCTTTTCTTCTTCTTTGGCCAACCCTCTCACTTACCTGTCACTGCACCTGCAGCCTCTCACTTACCTGTCACTGCACCTGCAGCCTCTCACTTACCTGTCACTGCACCTGCAGCCTCTCACTTACCTGTCACTGCACCTGCAGCCTACTTGGGAATATTCAACCCTTCTCTTGGAGCAGTATAGCTCGGTTGGTAGAGCGGCCGTCCCAGCAACTTGAGGGTTGCAGGTTCAATCCCCGCTTCTGCCATCATTGTCACTGCCGTTGCGTCCTTGGGCAAGACACTTTACCCACCTGCTCCCAGTGCCACCCACACTAGTTTAAATGTAACTTAGATATTGGGTTTCACTATGTAAAGCGCTTTGAGTCACTTGAGAAAAAGCGCTATATAAATGTAATTCACTTCACTTCACACTTCACACTTCACACTCTTGTGTCCATTAGCTACTTGCCCATCATGTATCCAGAGTAAAAAAGGGTAAAAATATGTTTTTTTTAGTTACAAAGCAGCCAATCAAAAGATGTTTGCTTAAGAAAACACCATCGGATGTCAGTTATGGACGTTTTTCTGAGAACAGCAGTATCTAAAAAACACTAACTTTATGACAAATTTATACTTTTGTAGTTCAGTGCTAACATGTTTTTGGCGACACCTAGTGGTCACAATAATCATTATATTAAGGTCATTATGCAGTAAGTTTAATGATGCGGACACGTTTGTTACCGGATAGTTTCTTAAAATTAATATTTTTTGCTGATGACACAACTGAAGCTAATACAAATAATAACAGAAGAAATGAACAAATGAAAAAGATGGTTGACAAAAACAGACTGTCTTTGAAAATCAGTAAAACTAAAATAATGCTATTTGGTAACAGCAGAAGAGAAAGTCAAACACAAATAGAAATAGATGGAGTAGACATTGAAAGAGTAAATGAAATCACATTTTTAGGTGTAATGATTGATGATAAAATGAACTGGAAATCTTATATAAAAATATACAACATAAAGTGGCAAGAAATACATCAATAATGAATAAAGCACAATATTTTATTGTACCATAAATGTGTACCTCCATATTCTCTACTACTTGCTAGTGTCACCATATCTGAGTTATTGAGCAGAAATGTGGTGAAATACGTACAAAAGTACACTTCATTCACTAACCGTGTTAGAAAAACGATCAGTTATAATAATACATAATGTTGGATATATAGAACATTCAAACTCTTCATGTATTGAATCGAAAATATCGAAATTCATCGATATAGTGAATTTGCAAACTGCTAAAATGACTAGATCTGACCAATCTAAGTTTATGAGCACAAACTAATCAAACCTACTAGGATGAGCGGCGAAACATCTTCCAAGACAAACCAAGCAGTCCAGATGCTAACAATTGAACGCCCTGAGATGACTAAAATTATGCACAAAGCAAACTTGAACCTGCTACCCAAGAATGTACAACAATTCTTCTCAACAAAGGAAGAGAAATATAACCTCAGAGGAAAATGTAACTTAAAACATTTGTATGCACGTACTTAAGACCTTTATTATATCAGTATGTGGAATTCAATTATGGAACGTATTAAACAAAGAAATCAAACAATGTACTAATATGATCCATGATAACAATGTTATTCATCTCACTATATGAAATAAAACCTACTTCACTATTTATTATGCCATCCATCCATCCATCCATCCATCTTCTTCCGCTTATCCGAGGTCGGGTCGCGGAGACAGCAGCCTAAGCAGGGAAGCCCTGACTTTCCTCTCCCCAGCCACTTCATCCAGCTCTTCCCGGGGGATCCCAAGGCGTTCCCAGGCGAGAGATAGCCTTCCCAACGTGTCCTGGGTGTTCCCCGTGGCCTCCTACCGGTCGGACGTGCCCTAAACACCTCCCTAGGGAGGCGTTCGGGTGGCATCCTGACCAGATGCCCGAACCACCTTACCTGGCTCCTCTCGATGTGGAGAACTGGTTCCAGAGCCTTTGCTGTGCGCCGAAGTGAGTCCGACTATATCTAGCCGGAACTTCTCCACCTCGCGCACTAGCTCAGGCTCCTTCCCCCCCCAGCAAGGTGACGTTCCACGTCCCAAGAACTAGCTTATGTAGCCGAGGATTGAACCGCCAAGTGCCCTGCCTTCGGCTGCCGCACAGCTCACAAAGCACCCGACCTCTATGGCCCCTCCCATGAGTGGTGAGCCCATTGGAGGGGGGACCCACGTTGCCTCTTCGGGCTGTGCCCGGCCGGTCCCCATGGGGACAGGGCCAGCCATCAGGCGCTCGCCATCGTGCCCCAACTCCGGGCCTGGCTCCAGAGGGGGGCCCCGGTGACCCGTATCCTGGCGAGGGAAATCTGAGTCTCGGTTTTTGTAATTCCATAGAAGTCTGCTCTTTGTCTATTGTTTATTTATTATGTATTCATTTATTTGTTCTAATGTAATCATTTATGGAGTATATTGTGAATAAAATGAAAACAGGAAGTGAACAAAAGTGTTAGCATTGCTATGTAGTGGAAAAGGGGTAGGATTAAATAAGCTCTGCTTCTTTCTACTCTTTTTCGAACATGTTGAAAAGAGAAAGTGGAAATTGTGATGTATCATGTTGTAATTGCATGCATGTCTGAAATAAACTCCAACCATTCATCAGACTGACCATAAGAGTTTGTGGCCATGCTCTGCCCACATCTTACGGTGTAGGAGCAGGGGATCATTTGTCAAGAAAAAAATACAGGGGGCGCTACTGAGTGATTTTTGTGTTTAAGACCCTAAAAACAGACATTTGCCAACTTGCAAACTTTGGTGAGATTTCATGCAAGTTAAGGCACTCAGAAATGCGAGGAAGCGCACAACATTTAATAATAAACATGCAGGTCCAGTCTGGCCCCTAATGAAGTGTGGCGTTGTGAGGGTCCCCTCAGGGAATTAAACACGATTAAGCCCTGTCCTACTCCTTAAAAAAAACATCTTTTTTGGAGCATATCTTGTGTTTATTAGCTTATTGTACATTTTGCCTTTAATTGAAGTTAGTCTAGCACAGTTTTTTTCAACCATTGTGCCGCGGCACACTAGTGTACCGTGAAATACAGTCTGGTGTGCCGTGGGAGATAATGTCATTTCACCTAATTGGGTTAAAAACATTTTTTGCAAACCAGTAATTATATTTTGCAAATAATGTGCCGTTGTTGAGTGTCTGTGCTGTCTAGAGATCGGCAGAGTAACCATGTTATACTCGTCCATATCAGTAGGTGGCAGCAGGTAGCTAATTGCTGTGTAGATGTTGGGAACACGTCGTGTCATGATCACAGCATGCAGGCGACAGCGGGAGGCAGCGTGCAGGTAAAAAAGTATCTAATGCTTAAACCAAAAATAACAAAAGGCAAGTGCCGCTAAGAAAAGGCATTGAAGCTTAGGGATGGCTGTGCAAAACAAAACAAAAACTGAACTGGCTGCAAAGTAAACAAAAACAGAATGCTGGACGACACCAAAGACTTACTGTGGAGCAAAGATGGCGTCCACAAAGTACAAACCCCGTTTCCATATGAGTTGGGAAATTGTGTTAGATGTAAATATAAACGGAATACAATGATTTGCAAATCCTTTTCAACCCATATTCAATTGAATGCACTACAAAGACAATATATTTGATGTTCAAACTCATAAACTTTTTTTTTTTTTGCAAATCATAATAAACTTAGAATTTCACGGCTGCAACATGTGCCAAAGTAGTTGGGAAAGGGCATGTTCACCACTGTGTTACATCACCTTTTCTTTTAACATCACTCAATAAACGATTGGGAACTGAGGAAACTAATTGTTGAAGCTTTGAAAGTGGAATTCTTTCCCATTCTTGTTTTATGTAGAGCTTCAGTCGTTCAACAGTCCGGGGTCTCCGCTGTCGTATTTTACGCTTCATAATGCGCCACACATTTTCGATGGGAGACAGGTCTGGACTGCAGGCGAGCCAGGAAAGTACCCGCACTCTTTTTTTTACGAAGCCACGCTGTTGTAACACGTGCTGAATGTGGCTTGGCATTGTCTTGCTGAAATAAGCAGGGGCGTCCATGAAAAAGACGGCGCTTAGATGGCAGCATATGTTGTTCCAAAACCTGTATGTACCTTTCAGCATTAATGGTGCCTTCACAGATGTGTAAGTTTCCCATGCCTTGGGCACTAATGAACCCCCATACCATCACAGATGCTGGCTTTTGAACTTTGTGTCGATAACAGTCTGGATGGTTCGCTTCCCCTTTGGTCCGGATGACACGATGTCGAATATTTCCAAAAACAAATTGAAATGTGGACTCGTCAGACCACAGAACACTTTTCCACTTTGCATGAGTCCATCTTAGATGATCTCGGGCCCAGAGAAGCCGGCGGCGTTTCTGGATGTTGTTGATAAATGGCTTTCGCTTTGCATAGTATAACTTTAACTTGCACTTACAGATGTAGCGACGAACTGTATTTAGTGACAGTGGTTTTCTGAAGTGTTCCTGAGCCTATGTGGTGATATCCTTTAGAGATTGATGTCGGTTTTTGATACAGTGCCGTCTGAGGGATCGAAGGTCACGGTCATTCAATGTTGGTTTCCAGCCATGCTGCTTACCTGAAGTGATTTCTCCAGATTCTCTGAACCTTTTGATGATATTATGAACCGTAGATGTTGAAATCCCTAAATTTCTTGCAATTGCACTTTGAGAAACGTTGTTCTTAAACTGTTTGACTATTTGCTCACGCAGTTGTGGACAAAGGGGTGTACCTCGCCCCATCCTTTCTTGTGAAAGACTGAGCATTTTTTGGGAAACTGTTTTTATACCCAATCATGGCACCCACCTGTTCCCAATTAGCCTGCACACCTGTGGGATGTTCCAAATAAGTGTTTGATGAGCATTCCTCAACTTTATCAGTATTTATTGCCACCTTTCCCAACTTCTTTGTCACGTGTTGCTGGCATCAAATCCTAAAGTTAATGATTATTTGCAAAAAAAAAGAAGTTTATCAGTTTGAACATCAAATATGTTGTCTTTGTCGCATATTCAACTGAATATGGGTTGAAAATGATTTGCAAATCGTTTTATTCCGTTTATATTTACATCTAACACAATTTCTCAACTCATATGGAAACGGGGTTTGTACATCCGTACATGACATGACAATCAACAATGTCCCCACAAAGTAGGATAGCGTCCGCACAACTGAAATATTCTTGATTGCTAAAACAAAGCAGGTGTGGAGAATAGCACTCAAGGAAGACATGAAACTGCTACAGAAAAATACCAACAAAACAGGAAAAAACACCAAAATACGAGCGCAAGACAAGAACTAAAACACGACACACAGGAAAACACAAAAAAACTCAATAAGTCACAACGTGATGTGACAGGTCATGACAGTACACCTACTTTGAGACAAGAGCTATAGTGAAGCATGCTTGGTTATGGTTTGAATTCATATCCAACAATTGCGAGAACGACTTTTTATTTATCAATATCGGCTGCTAAGTTTAACATTCTCTGCTCGCGGTGTGCCTCGGGATTTTTTCAATGAATAAAATGTGCCTTGGCTCAAAAAAGGTTGAAAAACACTGATCTAGCAGTCTGGCAAGTGTTTTTCTTATTTTTTCTTGAGCTGGAATCAAACAGCATCGTTTGAAATTGTGTAAGAGATTGTATCGCCTCAAAATTGTGTAATATTAGCATAAACTCTGAAAATAGAATGTATTTTCAGTCTTTCCTCTAACATAACTTCTTACATCTTTGTCATTTCCAGTGAAAAGACAAATATTCACCAAATTAAAATTCCCTTTAACTAAAAAATTGTCCCCGCTACGAATAATTTTGACAACGACTATACTTTCTATCTCCAGTGTGAAAAACTGTGACAGGAAGCAACCGATCCTTCAGACAACATCCTGCTGGGTGCCACATTCCCAGCGTGAACATTGCATTAGAGGAAATTACAGGTTAGCTTTAAAAGCTGTTGCGTTGCAAAAATACTGTTTTTAAGTGGCTCCCTAACTGTTCACTTTTGCACTTTCTTCCACTGAACATTGCTTTTGTTACGGCTGCTTGCAAGATGCAATGATGTACCAGCATGGACTGAAAATGTGCTGTGAGGACAATCCACTGTCAAGCAAACAAAACGATGGTGGTTGTCGTGGTGGTCTACAGTATTAGTTTGCTCCACTGTAGGTTGTCTTCTTAATTGGTTTGTTTTCAACAAATGAACTCCAACAAATGAGTTCTTTTAGGTGTCTCGGCTGAGCTTTTAGAGCGCCATGTGTAGTTTCTCTTGCCTTAATGAGGGTGAAGGTGAGGCGTCCACTGACTAGGACGTGAATGTAAACAGATGGACCTGAGAAGTGCGTGTGTGTGTGTGTGTGTGTGTGTGTGTGTGTGTGTGGCTGGATGGGCATCAAAGATATATGAATATGATGCTGATTTGGTTCATTGTGGAAAAGGTTCTGTTGGACTTTGTTTAATGTCTTGCAATAAAAAAAAAAGAAACAAAACTCCACGTCTGTCTGGCCTTCCTCTTACTTCACTTTTTCTTTTTACGAGGAAAACTAAAAAAGGTTCCAGATGTTGGCTGGCGGGCTTTTTTTTAGAGCTGAGCCCAATGTTGATGCTCATCAAATGTTGCAACATTTCACCTTTTTAGAAAACATTTTTAGGGCCTGATCTATTAAATGTTTGCGCGTATTAAAACATGTGCGAACTTGATTGCGCACCTAAAGCGCACAGGATTGCGTCTCTTAAAAGAGCAGAATAGAGAGCACAATCCATTTAGCGTGTCGGTCTTCATCTACGTATATGCAGAATGTATGCCCATCATCACAACACCAACAGATGAGGCGCTAGCTGTCCAAAGTCAGGACCCGGGGTGGACCACTCATCTGTGCATCAGTTGGGGACGTCTCTGCGTTGCTGACTTGTCTCCACTCAAGATGATCCCCTGCTGGGCCCACTATGGACTGGACTCTCACACTATTATGTTAGATCCACTATGGCAGTGACGTGCAGTCACTAGAGGCAGGTGAGGCCCCGCCTCACCTGCCATCATTGAAAGAAAAAAAATGTAAAAAGAAAAAAAAAAATTAAATTGTTATATGTATCCAGTGATTATACTATAAAGTTATTTTGCATTTAACTTCACCAGTTTTAGATTATTTTTATTCAAAATTGCTGAATTTTCACATTTGCCGTTCAAATACTGAGAAGAGACTTGCGGTGAGTCAGCAGCCAGTTGAGGCACGTCACTCAGTGCCGCAAAATGGATTGCGCAATGACTCGGCTAACTGCTGGCCTGCTGTGCAGTGAGACTGTATTGCTATATGAACTATATTATACATTTCCATAGTTTAGTTAGCTGTGGTATATAATGTACAGTGTATTTTGTCAACAACTGTATGTGTGTAAGTATTTCTTGTGCTGAGCAATCATAAAACGGCTGCAAAAGACGCACTGGCTGAGGCTCGCTTCCTGCACCCCCGCCGTAGAATTGTTATATCAACTAAAGTGTGACGACCGGGGCGCATGGTGATGCGGGGCTCGCTCTCCCAGGAATGCAGATCGGGCTTCGGACACAGCGTGCAGGTAAGAAATGATTTATTTAAGAAATAAATTATACTGGAATAAACAAAAACGTGCTTATAGCACGGAAGGCAAAAACTAAAGGAGCTAGCGTGGGAGCTAGAAGGTAAAAAGGAGTCTAGCGTGGAAGCTAGCAGGTTCAGAGCAGGAAACAAAAGTCGTCATCTGTTGTGTGAAAACAAACTAGGAAGCAAGACAGAATGACATGGAAGGCAGGCTTAAATAATAATGTCAGTGATGACAAACAGGTGCGCGTCGGGAACACACGCGGCAGGTGAAAATAATAAGCAGCCATGGCAACAAACTCAGGTGTACAAAACAGGCACTCAAGGAGTCCAAAACTAACAAAAAACACAAGTACCTCGAAAACGTAAACAAAAATATGATCCGGGCAGAGGATCATAACATAAAGCCCACACTTAAATTTTCCACGTGCAAGATTGAATCTATTTAAAAAAATTATTTCATAAGAAGCCAAAAAGTGCAAAAACAATAATGTTGGTGTTGGAGGAGTTGTGAATGACTGCAGGGACACAACATTAGATACACCTGCAGACTGCAGGTGTACCTAATTCACAACTCTTCCAACACGATCATTATTGTTTTTGCACTTTTTGGCTTCTTATTAAATAACTTTTGTAACCTATTTTCATGGGCTTTCCTCTTTGTGATGTTAAGTTCCTGTTATGCGCTGTTATACAGTATATGCCTTGAGCTCTTATTTTGAAGGCGCTAAGAGCGGAAGTGATGTCACGTTGCGGAGGTTTTTGAAAGAAGGTAAATAAAGTGGTCCTCGTGTAAACTGGAGCCTCCGTGTTTGTTATTTTGTAGTTTCATACAGTATAGGCGACATTTATAAACCCTCGGTTACACTTTTTTAAATAGATTCAATCTTGCACGTGGAAAGTTTAAGTGAGGGCTTTAGTTGTGGACTTCATTTATAAGTAAAGGTAAGACCATAATAACGTTTTTTTTATTAAATGTGCTTTTTTGTGTGCTACAGTTTGTATGTGTAATGTTAAAGTTAAGTTAAAGTACCAATGATTGTCACACACACACTAGGTGTAATGAAATTTGTCGTCTGCATTTGACCCATCCCCTTATTCACCCCCTGGGAGGTGAGGGGAGCAGTGGGCAGCAGCGGCGCCGTGCCCGGGAATCATTTTTGGTGATTTAACCCCCAATTCCAACCCTTGATGCTGAGTGCCAAGCAGGGAAGAATGCTGGTATGAGCTTTTAAACATAACCCGTTAACTGCGGCCAATCAAATGGTGAATAAGATACACTTTAGGGTTCATATGTTTGTAAATCTGACTGTGATGAAGTCAGTGCCTCACCAGCCATCAACCTCACCGCACGTCACTGCACTATGGACTGGACTCTCACACTATTATGTTAGATCCACTATGGACTGCACTCTCACACTATTATGTTAGATCCACTATGGACTGGAAACTCACACTATTATTGTAGATCCACTATGGACTGGACTCTCACACTATTATGTTAGATCCACTATGGACTGGACTCTCACACTATTATGCTAGATCCACTATGGACTGGACTCTCACACTATTATGTTAGATCCACTATGTACTGGACTCTCACACTATTATGTTAGATCCACTATGGACTGGACTCTCACACTATTATGCTAGATCCACTATGGACTGGAAACTCACACTATTATTGTAGATCCACTATGGACTGGACTCTCACACTATTATGTTAGATCCACTATGGACTGGACTCTCACACTATTATGCTAGATCCACTATGGACTGGACTCTCACACTATTATGTTAGATCCACTATGGACTGGAAACTCACACTATTATTGTAGATCCACTATGGACTGGACTCTCACACTATTATGTTAGATCCACTATGGACTGGACTCTCACACTATTATGCTAGATCCACTATGGACTGGACTCTCACACTATTATGTTAGATCCACTATGTACTGGACTCTCACACTATTATGTTAGATCCACTATGGACTGGACTCTCACACTATTATGCTAGATCCACTATGGACTGGAAACTCACACTATTATTGTAGATCCACTATGGACTGGACTCTCACACTATTATGTTAGATCCACTATGGACTGGACTCTCACACTATTATGCTAGATCCACTATGGACTGGACTCTCACACTATTATGTTAGATCCACTATGGACTGGAAACTCACACTATTATTGTAGATCCACTATGGACTGGACTCTCACACTATTATGTTAGATCCACTATGGACTGGACTCTCACACTATTATGCTAGATCCACTATGGACTGGACTCTCACACTATTATGTTAGATCCACTATGTACTGGACTCTCACACTATTATGTTAGATCCACTATGGACTGGACTCTCACACTATTATGCTAGATCCACTATGGACTGGAAACTCACACTATTATTGTAGATCCACTATGGACTGGACTCTCACACTATTATGTTAGATCCACTATGGACTGGACTCTCACACTATTATGCTAGATCCACTATGGACTGGACTCTCACACTATTATGTTAGATCCACTATGTACTGGACTCTCACACTATTATGTTAGATCCACTATGGACTGGACTCTCACACTATTATGCTAGATCCACTATGGACTGGACTCTCACACTAATATGTTAGATCCACTATGGACTGGACTCTCACACTATTATGTTAAATCCACTATGGACTGGACTCTCACACTATTATGCTAGATCCACTATGGACTGGACTCTCACACTAATATGTTAGATCCACTATGGACTGGAAACTCACACTATTATGTTAGATCCACTATGGACTGGACTCTCACACTATTATGTTAAATCTACTATGGACTGGACTCTCACACTATTATGCTAGATCCACTATGGACTGGACTCTCACACTAATATGTTAGATCCACTATGGACTGGAAACTCACACTATTATGTTAGATCCACTATGGACTGGACTCTCACACTATTATGTTAGATCCACTATGGACTGGACTCTCACACTATTATGTTAGATCCACTATGGACTGGACTCTCACACTATTATGCTAGATCCACTATGGACTGGACTCTCACACTAATATGTTAGATCCACTATGGACTGGACTCACACACTATTATGTTAGATCCACTATGGACTGGACTCTCACACTATTATGCTAGATCCACTCGACGCCCAAGGGGGTTACCCACATCTGCGGTCCCCTCCAAGGTTTCTCATTGTCATCCCATTGGGTTGAGTTTTTTCTTGCCCTGATGTGGGATCTGAGCCGAGGATGTCGTTGTGGCTTGTGCAGCCCTTTCCATCCATCCATCCATCTTCTTCCGCTTATCCGAGGTCGGGTCGCGGGGGCAGCAGCTTAAGCAGGGAAGCCCAGACTTCCCTCTCCCCAGCCACTTGGTCCAGCTCCTCCCGGGGGATCCCGAGGCGTTCCCAAGCCAGCCGGGAGAGATAGTCTTCCCAACGTGTCCTGGGTCTTCCCCGTGGCCTCCTACCGGTCGGACGTGCCCGAAACACCTTCCTAGGGAGGCGTTCGGGTGGCATCCTGACCAGATGCCCGAACCACCTCATCTGGCTCCTCTCGATGTGGAGGAGCAGCGGCTTTACTTTGAGCTCCCCCCGAATGACAGAGCTTCTCACCCTATCTCTAAGGGAGAGCCCCGCCACCCGGCGGAGGAAACTCATTTCGGCCGCTTGTACCCGTGATCTTGTCCTTTCGGTCATGACCCAAAGCTCATGACCATAGGTGAGGATGGGAACGTAGATCGACCGGTAAATTGAGAGCTTTGCCTTCCGGCTCAGCTCCTTCTTCACCACAACGGATCGATACAGCGTCCGCATTACTGAAGACGCCGCACCGATCCGCCTGTCGATCTCACGATCCACTCTTCCCCCACTCGTGAACAAGACTCCGAGGTACTTGAACTCCTCCACTTGGGGCAAGATCTCCTCCCCAACCCGGAGATGGCACTCCACCCTTTTCCGGGAGAGAACCATGGACTCGGACTTGGAGGTGCTGATTCCCATCCCAGTCGCTTCACACTCGGCTGCGAACCGATCCAGTGAGAGCTGAAGATCTTGGCCGGAGGAAGCCATCAGGACCACATCATCTGCAAATAGCAGAGACCTAATCCTGCAGCCACCAAACCAGATCCCCTCAACGCCCTGACTGCGCCTAGAAATTCTGTCCATAAAGGTTATGAACAGAATCGGTGACAAAGGGCAGCCTTGGCGGAGTCCAACCCTCACTGGAAACGTGTCCGACTTACTGCCGGCAATGCGGACCAAGCTCTGACACTGATTATACAGGGAGCGAACTGCCACAATAAGACAGTCCGTTACCCCATACTCTCTGAGCACTCCCCACAGGACTTCCCGGGGTACACGGTCGAATGCCTTCTCCAAGTCCACAAAGCACATGTAGACTGGTTGGGCAAACTCCCATGCACCCTCAAGGACCTTGCCGAGAGTATAGAGCTGGTCCACAGTTCCACGACCAGGACGAAAACCACACTGTTCCTCCTGAATCCGAGGTTCGACTATCTGGCATAGCCTCCTCTCCAGTACACCTGAATAGACCTTACCGGGAAGGCTGAGGAGTGTGATCCCACGATAGTTGGAACAGACCCTCCGGTTCCCCTTCTTAAAGAGCAGCCCTTTGAGACACTCATAATTTAGGGCTATATAAATAAGCTTTGATTGATTGATTGAATGCTGGGAAAAGAAGACACAAATCTATCCATTTAGCACTTACAATGTGATTAATCAAGACTAAAATTGTTGCGTCTGTATTTAGCACGTCTGAAATGTTAGTGCAAGATTGCAGTTACGCACAAATTGCTGTGAAAAAGGAGGCGATCGCGCTGCAGAGACCATTAATGGGAACAGAATCCTACGTCCTACGCAGGGGCGGAGCTATAGAGGGTGCTGGGGTGGGGGAACCAGGCCCTCAGGCTGGGGAGTGCGGTGCTCTCCCGTGGCCAAAGACTGAGCCCATAGGAGCTCAGAATGGTGGACAACTGGCTTTATTTTCACTCTCACATTTTCACTTTACGACGTGCAAATGAAGTGAATCGCAGACGATGGTATGGTCAATATTTACCCAGAATACACTTGGAGTGTATTTGGGGTGAAATTGTCATCAACCGTCCACCATGTGACTCATCAGTCACTTGTAAACAGAGAGACGGCGGTGAGCATTTAAAAAGTTAAAGTACCAATGATTGTCACACACACCAGGTGTGGTGAGATTATCCTCTGCATTTGACCCATCACCCTCGCCCCCTGGGAGGTGAGGGGAGCAGTGAGCAGCAGCGGTGGCCGCGCCCGGGAATCATTTTTGGTGATTTAACCCCCAATTCCAACCCTTGATGCTGAGTGCCAAACAGTGAGCTAATGGGTCCCATTTTTATAGTCGTTGGTATGACTCGGCCGAAGTTAACATAAGTAGAATTACTAATAGTGGACAACAAAAGTGGAGCAGTAAAGCGCAAGAAAAAAGAAAACCAAAATAGGCCAAATTACAAAAACTGGACACATGGTTGATTCAGGCCGGCCAAATGTGCCAATACTGCCAGCATCATGGAGCCAAATATCCAGGTAACAATTACATTCTAACAATTACTGTACTTCACTCAAACAGGGTTTTATTATAAGTCATTAAATGGATTTTGCTCAAATGTAGACCTTAAATGGCAATAAAAAAGCATTACATTTGATGATGAAATCATTGATACACAATCGTAGGACTGAGTAGATAGTAGTAATTCAATCGATCGAACAATGCCGTCATCAATAACTTGCTATGTCTGTTTGTGTGTTTCTTTTCTCCGGCTGCAGCTTTCAAACTGGATACAAGAGTTCTTGTCAGCTCCAGGCCGAGCGTAAAAAGCGCTGCCTCAATACGGCAAAATAAAACGGCTGTGGGGGCCCAAACTTTGTCATTTGTTGGTGAGTGTCGGCATATAGTCCTTAACTTAACACCTTGTCATGTTTGTGAGGAAGGTGAGCTTGTTTCATACATGACTCCTTTGTTTCAGCCTCCACTTCAACACACATGGACAGCTAACTTGGCTAACATTAGCAGGTCTGGTGACGCACCTCACGTGTGACCTAAGGTGACCTTGGGTGGTCAAAGAAGAGTATTCTCACAAGACCACAACTCTTATTCTCTGAAAGTAAATGACTGACAATTCCTTCAGCTGCCTGACACTTTATATATCACTTGCTGTCTACTGTACCCATTTCAAACAACTGAGAAGGTGTCAAATGGACTCTATTCAAGATGTTAAAGTGACTCGTTTTATTTTCAATGCATCTAAAGGATGCAAATATCATTCTATGATGTGTCTTCTTCTCAAATGTTTAAATCAGTCATCCATTTATGAACAGTCCTAGTATGATGTGCATTTATTATTCCAGTAAACTTCTGAACTATTTTTTAAAATTGTATCCTAATTAAAAAAGTATCCACCAGTTTGTGCTGTGCTATTATAAGACATATTTTCAGAGGATATACATGTTTACAGCATGTTTAAAAGAGATTTACTAACATTTAAAAAATGACTTTTGTGTATATTATCTTGATCAAACTCATGTGTATATAGCCTTTAAATAGACCCCCTTTTAGACTAGTTGATCTGCCGTTTCTTTTCTTTTCTCCTCTGCCCCCCTCTTTCTTGTGTGTGTGTGTGGGGGGGGAGGGAGGTTCGGTGGCCATGGATGAAGTGCTGGCTGTCCAGAGTCGGGACCCTGGGTGGACCGCTCGCCTGTGCATCGGTTGGGAACATCTCTGCGCTGCTGACCCGTCTCCGCTCGGGATGGTTTCCTGCTGGCCCCACTATGGACTGGACTCTTACTGTTATGTTAGATCCACTATGGACTGGACTCTCACTATTATGTTAGATCCACTATGGACTGGACTCTCACTATTATGTTAGATCCACTATGGACTTGACTCTCACTATTATGTTAGATCCACTATGGACTAGACTCTCACTATTATGTTAGATCCACTATGGACTAGACTCTCACTATTATGCTAGATCCTCTGTGGACTGGACTCTCACTATTATGTTAGATCCACTATGGACTAGACTCTCACTATTATGTTCGATCCACTATGGACTGGAGTTTCACAATATTATGTCAGACCCACTCGACATCCATTGCTTTCAGTCTCCCCTAGAGGAGGGGGGGGGGGGTTACCCACATATGCGGTCCTCTCCAAGGTTTCTCATAGTCATTCACATTGACGTCCCACTGGGGTGAGTTTTTCCTTGCCCTTATGTGGGCTCTGTACCAAGGATGTCATTGTGGCTTGTGCAGCCTTTTGAGACACTTGTGATTTAGGGTTATATAAATAAACATTGATTGATTGATTAACTAACTCTTATTTAGAGGACTTGGTGGGTGAAATAGAGGCGCTCCCATTGACTCCATTGTTAGAATTAGGATTGTTGGGATTTTGCTGACGTTTATTTACGACTTAGAATTAGAGATGTCGGATAATATCTGCCTGCCGATATTATCGGCCGATAAATGCGTTAAAATGCAATATCGGAAATTATCGGTATCGTTTTTTTTATTATCAATATCGTTTTCTTTTTTTTCCTTTTTTTCTTTTTTTTAAATCAACATAAAAAACACAAGATACACTTACAATTAGTGCACCAACCCCAAAAACCTCCCTCCCCCATTCACACTCATTTACACTCATTCACACAAAAGGGTTGTTTCTTTCTGTTATTAATATTCTGGTTCCTACATTATACATCAATATATATCAATACAATCTGCAAGGGATACAGTCCGTAAGCACACATTATTGTGCGTGCTGCTGGTCCACTAATAGTACTAACCTTTAACAGTTCATTTTACTCATTTTCATTAATTACTAGTTTCTATGTAACTGTTTTTATATTGTTTTACTTTCTTTTTTATTCAAGAAAATGTTTTTAATTTATTTATCTTATTTTATTAATTTTTTTAAAAAGTACCTTATCTTCACTATAACTGGTTGTCCAAATTAGGCATAATAATGTGTTAATTCCACAATTGCATATATCGGTTGATATCGGTATCGGTTGATATCAATATCGGTTGATATCGGTATCGGTAATTAAAGAGTTGGACAATATCGGAATATCGGATATCGGCAAAAAGCCATTATCGGACATCCCTACTTAGAATGCATAAAAAAGAAAAACATATGTGTTCTTGTCTTACATAAGGATTGTGAATGATAGGCAAAATAAAAAGATATACTTTTCCTACATGCTGTGATTGTGCTGATGCTGTGGCGAAAGCAAATGAAAAATAAATACTTGTAGGAAAATGCAAATTTTAGCAAAAATGTCTGGCTGGCTAACTTTTCAAACCCTGGTTAAAGCTTGTGGATGGTAAACCCAGTGAGGCATGTGTATGTTGTAAAATCATGTCAGGATGAGCTTTATTATTTGGGTTTAGGGCACTTGTTCCGCCACTGGTCCTACGTGTGTGTGTCAACATATGTGGACTGTCAAGAATAAAGCTATTCCATCCATCCATCTTCTTCCGCTTATCAGAGGTCGAGTCGCGGGGGAAGCAGCCTAAGCAGAGAAGACCAGACTTCCCTAAAGATAATAGACATATAATCTATTTAGCAATATCATTTTGTAATTTCATAGTTACTGGATAACTTAAGGGGGCTAATTAAATCTTAATTCAATTGATTTAATTTGGTGTCTGCTGGTGTGTTCTTATTGGCGTTCGTGTCATTATCTTTCATGAATATTTTGGCTTTGTATATTGTTTCCCAGTGTTTAGTGTTAGTTTCAGTGTCAGCGCTCCTTCTTCCCCGTTCTTCCACTTCGCCTGCCTCCGTTTGGTGATTAGGACACTTCACCCTCTGAGGGCTATACATATATATATATATATATATATATATATATATATATATATATATATATATATATATATATACACACACACCTTAACAGTCACTTTTTCCATATAGGAGATATAGTATTAAAGTGTGTGAATGTGAGTGTGAATGTTGTCTGTGCCCCGCGATGAGGTGGCGACTTGTCCAGGGTGTACCCCGCATTCCGCCCGAGTGCAGCTGGAATAGGCTTCAGGTGACACAAAGAGGGACAAGCGATAGAAAATGGATGGATGGATATTTTCTATTTGAAAACAACTTGATATATTTATTTTCTTGCGTTTGGTTGATTCCAGGGCACGCTCGCCGTTAGTGCCAGCGTCTCCCAGAGTGCAGCTTCAGCGTGCTAAAAGGTGAGTTGTGTTGTAGCTCGCACTATAAGAATCCTCCTAACATGCCCAGAAAAAAAATATTAATTTGGCAGCTGCATGTTTCAAAACAGGGCAGCACGGTAGATAGATAGTACTTTATTGATTCCTTCAGGAGAGTTCCCTCAGGAAAATTAAAAAGTTAGTGCGTGTGCCTCACAATACGAAGGTCTTGAGTTCAATCCCGGGTTCGGGATCTTTCTGTGTGGAGTTTGCATGTTCTCCCCGTGACTGCGTGGGTTCCATCCGGGTACTCCAGCTTCCTCCCACCTCCAAAGACATGCACCTGGGGATAGGTTGATTGGCAACACTAAATTGGCCCTAGTGTGTGAATGTGAGTGTGAATGTTGTCTGTCTATCTGTGTTGGCCCTGCGATGAGGTGGCGACTTGTCCAGGCTGTACCCCGCCTACCGCCCAAATGCAGCTGAGATAGGCTCCAGCACTCTCCGTGACCCCGAAAGGGACAAGCGGTAGAAAATGGATGGATGGATGTTTCAAAACATAGCAAAACGCCACAGGTAGGAGCACGATAACATAAAGATGCAGTAGATGAGTGTATCCATGGTGACAGTACATTTGAAATCCCCATTAAAATAGGGTCGTCTACACTAGGGGCGGTATGACGTGGTGGGTAGAGCGGCCGTGCCAGAAACCTGAGGGTTGCAGGTTCGCTCCCCGTCTCTTGACATCCAAATTGCTGCCGTTGTGTCCTTGGGCAGGACACTTCACCCTTGCCCCCGGTGCCGCTCACACTGGTGAATGAATGATGAATGAATGATAGGTGGTGGTCGGAGGGGCCGTAGGCGCAAACTGGCAGCCTCGCTTCCGTCAGTCTACCCCAGGGCAGCTGTGGCTACAAATGTAGCTTACCACCACCGGGTGTGAATGAATGATGGGTTCCCACTTCTCTGTGCAAGCTTTGAGTATCTAATAATAGAAAAGCGCGATATAAAATCTAATCCATTATTATCATTATTATTACTACTTTTGCACTTGTTATCAACTGTACACGGAATCTTAGTAGATCACACACAAACAATTGTATAGTTTGCAGACTGTTTTCACTGCTGGACTCTAGAAAGAGGTTCCGCAGCCTCCGAAGCAGAACCCCCAGGTTCTGTAACAGCTTCTTCCCTCAGGCCGTAAGACTCTTGAACGCATCATAAAAATCCCCTAAATTCCCCCAAAATGGATTAACTCGCTGGAATAAAAAAGACAATATAACATATATCCATAAACGTGGACGCATGTGAAAAAGTGCAATATATTTATCTGTACAGTAACCTATTTATTTATTTATATATGCACCTTATTGCTTTTTTATCCTGCACTACCATGAGCTTATGAAATGAAATTTCGTTCTTATCTGTACTGTAAAGTTCAAATTTGAATGACAATAAAAAGGAAGTCTAAGTCTAAGTCTAAGTCTATTTGGCACTTGTTATATGGATCTTAGTAGTAGTAGTAGTAATAGTTTTATGATGTCATGGCCATAGACGCAATAAACCCCTAAATACTGTCGTTTATTTCACCAAGTCTGACAAATCATTTGGCATCACAAATACAGTCATAGAGATAATATAGAGATCACATTTGAAATTTCCCTCCAGTTTGGTCAGAATGATTGGTCTACAAGCACATGGATCACTTCAACACGGTTGTGGCAGCTCTTAATTCCCAGCGAGCTGCACTCCACTTCAGTCTCTGGTCCTCAAGCCCTCGTCCGCCGCAAAGCACATCGGGACTGAATGTTCAAAGCACCGGTGGTGGTGAGTCGCACCTGAGAAGGCTTTAGGGTGACGGAGGAAGAGTTTGTCACCGTCCTTTTCCTCCAGACGCACAGGCCAGGTGAAAGCATTACAAGACATCTATAAATATTGCTATGGACATTATAGTACAATACAGTGCTTCATTGGCTCGTTCCCTTGAGGAATGGGTTCAGTGTGTTAAGACAACCACCAGGGCTTTAGGTCCAACTAACTGTACAGACATCCGGAAAAAAAGCCTCACTTCCACGCTTCCCTTTAAAGCATAGCTGAGCCAGATTGGAATTCAGTTCAAAGATTTGGGAAAATGAGCCTGCATTTCCACCTCACAAATGCAGGCCTTGCTATGCTTCACGCTGGGGAGAGCGCTAATGACACTCGTCAAGGCTCATTCCGTCGTGTCCGATCTCCTCGGGCAGGAAGGAGCAAGGCGGCAGGAGAGAGAGGCGACGGGGGGAGGAGACTCAGGCCTCGCTGCAGCACTCGTAGATGTTGTCCTCCACCAGGGCGATGACTTGCTCGAACTTGTGGTGCAGCTGAGTGCGGCGTGCGGTGGGGTTGGACTCCAAGGCGTTCACCACCTGGACAAGAGAGCGGAAACAAAAGCATGACATTGAGTGGCGGTGATGCATTCATGCCACCAGGAGAGGACACCTGCTTCAGCTGCCTGCACGCATGCCTCCGCACCACAAAGAGCCCTTCACATATTTACAAAACCAGCATCTGCTGAGTTTTGTCACGCGCGGTAGTCGCCACAGTCGCTGGGATGTCGAGAGCTCTTAGCGTCAGCGTGCGGAGTGAACTGAACTGGGGCGAGAGAATAGGCAATCAGAGGCCTTTCACTAAGTGCTGCGACTCGCAGCCTCGGCCCTTAGCTTGCGTCTGGAGCGCAGAGAGCCGCTAACTATTATTTTCACCAGGGGCTCCTTCAAGGCGCAGTCAGCAATGACTAAGCTTCTTCCCGGGGAGGTAAAAAGAAATAAATAGAGGAATTGAAAAATATCAGCCGGAGTTGAAGGGGCCCTTTTGGGGGTTCAGGGAGCATCACCCCTGAAGTTGAAGATATTTGACCATTTTTAAGATGCTGTGGAAATAAAAATTCAGTAAAAATGCAAGAAAACTTACCAATGGTCTCAGGTTTCTTTTAGATCAGTGGTTCTTAACCTTGTTGGAGGTACCGAACCCCAGCAGTTTCAAATGCACATTCACCAAACCCTTCTTTAGTGAAAAATAAAAGGTTTTTTTTTTCAAATTCAAGACAAAGTTATATATTTTTTTTACTGGTGCACAAAATTAACCACAACAAATTACACACTTGCAAATCAGATGGAAAATTAGAGGGAACATTGTTTAGGGGTATCCATAATACGCCAATAGGGAGAAGTTTTCATTTACACGATGAGTCGGGTGTGTCTTGACCTCCGCCAAACTCCTGAGGCCGACTCACCGAACCCCCAGGGTTAGATCGAACCCAGGTTAAAGGCCTACTGAAACCCACTACTACCGACCACGCAGTCTGATAGTTTATATATCAATGATGAAATCTTAACATTGCAACACATGCCAATACGGCCGGGTTAGCTTACTAAAGTGCAATTTTAAATTTTGCACAAAATATCCTGCTGAAAACGTCTTGGTATGATGACGTCAGCGCGTGACGTCACGGATTGTGGAGGACATTTTGGGACAGCATGGTGGCCAGCTATTAAGTCGTTTGTTTTCATCGCAAAATTCCACAGTATTCTGGACATCTGTGTTGGTGAATCTTTTGCAATTTGTTCAATGAACAATGGAGACAGCAAAGAAGAAAGCTGTAGGTGGGAAGCGTTGTATTGCGGCCGACTGCAGCAACACAAACACAGCCGGTTTCATTGTTTACATTCCCGGAAGACGACAGTCAAGCTTTACCATTGGCCTGTGGAGAACTGGGACAACAGCCACTCTTACCAGGAGGACTTTGAGTTGAATACGCAAACGCGGTACCGTGAGTACGCATGCAGCTGCGGCTTCCAAACATTTGATCGCTTGCCCGTACGTGCGTGCCGCTATGTGCATGTCACGTACGTAACTTTGGGGACTTTGGGGAAATATATGTGCTGTATGAACTTTGGGGAGGTGAACGGTACTTTGGGCTGTGGGATTGAGTGTGTTGTGCAGGTGTTTGAGTTGTATTGGCGGGTTATATGGATGAGAGGGGGGAGGTGTTTGTTATGCGGTATTAATTTGTGGCATATTAAATATAAGCCTGGTTGTGTTGTGGCTAATAGAGTATATATATGTCTTGTGTGTATTTACTGTTTTAGTCATTCCCAGCTGAATATCAGGTCCCACCCGCCTCTCACAGCATCTTCCCTATATGAATCGCTCCCACTGCCCTCTAGTCCTTCACTCTCACTTTCCTCATCCACAAATCTTTCATCCTCGCTCAAATTAATGGGGAAATCGTCGCTTTCTTGGTCCGAATCGCTCTCACTGCTGGTGGCCATGATTGTAAACAATGTGCAGATGTGAGGAGCTCCACAACCTGTGACGTCACGCTACTCGTCTGCTACTTCCGGTACAGACAAGGCTTTTTTATCAGCGACCAAAAGTTGCGAACTTTATCGTCAATGTTCTCTACTAAATCCTTTCAGCAAAAATATGGCAATATCGCGAAATGATCAAGTATGACACATAGAATGGACCTGCTATTCCCGTTTAAATAGGAAAATCGCATTTCAGTAGGCCTTTAAAGAACCACTGTTTAGAGGCTACAGCCCCTGATAAAGAAAAATCACTGCTCCAAATATCATGTCAGGAAGCTGACAGAGTCCGCACCTTGTAACTTTGAGATGACTTTTGCACAGGTCGTGAAGGAATGTTTGGGTCATATTATTTACCAGCAGGCAAGCGACGAAATCCCACATTCTTTACCACTGAGAGCGGGTGATCGTCCAATATTATTAATTCCAAATGCTGATTCCATGTTGGGGTTCTCGTGAAAACTTCTCTTTCCTCTGGAACAAATCTGTCAGGGTTTGTCGTTGTCCCGCCTCGTTAGCTTTAGCTGCGCTAGCTTCAAGTGCTTGTGTTGAAACGTCCTACATGCGTCCCGATTCTCGAAACAGAGATATTGCAAAGTTTGCATGTTGCCGTTTGACTTGTTGGCTGATCAAGTTTGAAATATTGCCACATCGCCAACATGATGTTTGCTTTGTAGCGCGGTTTGGAGTCTTCCATTGGGGCAATGGTCTTCCATTTCCGGTAGAAAAAGAGGCGAAGAAGAAGTAATTTCTATGTAGCAACGTTAGCATGCTAGCGGACTTATTGGCTTCTGTGTGCTCGTAGACTAAATACATATTAGTATGGTATCGGAGTTTTAGTTACCAGTACTCTCCCGTACCAATACCTCCAAAAAGTGCTGTATCGGCATTGCAACATTTCTGTATTTAAGTTAATCTTTGGCGTAGCACTAGATCAGTGCTTCTCAAATATTTTCTGTTGCGCCCACCCAAGAAGAAAAACATATTTCGCGCCCCCGCCCATTTTCACATTGAATATAGAGAGGGTGTGTGAAGTGCAATATGGAGGTATTTGGACTTGAAAACTAACAATAAAGGTGACACTTTAAACAGGGAGTTCTGTTTTACACCTTTCCTGCTTGTCGGCTCCCAGACCGTGGTCGAGGAGAGTAGGGGAGACGTTCTCTCCAGGACCGATGTTCACAATGGGTCCGTAAGGCTCTGCTCTTAAGCCGGAATGACGAGGCCGTGGATTAGTTACAATTTGGTCACTTTATTTATAATTTACACAGGGCACAACCGAACATCCACCATGCTAATGACACTCCTGCACATGCTAGCGCTACCCCTCCTAATTTGCCCACTCACTTACTCATGCCACTCACCCCACATACAGAGTTATAAAAAGTGACAAGTAAAAATATAGTTGTTACACCTGTCCTGCTGTTCAATCCGGTGCAGGAGCATAGGGAAGACGTGCCATTTCAATACCTTTTAATTTATATTTTAAAGTTGTAAAATTGTTCTTTGAGTGTGAGTGTTTAATGTAGTGTAAGATTTTCTGTTAAAATAAAGCCTATATTGACATTTTTCGTAGTTCGCTTTATTTGGAAAAGTATCAAAAACTATTGATATACATTTTGGTACTAAATTATTGGTATCGGCCGGGACAACCCTAGTCTGTATATATATGTATATAAATGTACAGTTTTATATTATATACTTATATATAAGTATATAATATATTTGCACACATATATATATGTATATATATATATATATATATATATATATATATATATATATATATATATATATATATATATATATATATATATATATATATATACATACATTTGTATATGTATGTTATATATATATATATATATATATATATATATATATATATATATATATATATATATATATATATATACACAGACATTTGTATATATACATATATATATATATATACACAGACATTTGTATATGTATGTTATATATATATATATATATATATATATATATATATATATATATATATATATATATATATGTAATATACATATACAATATGTATGTTATATATATATATATATATATATATATATATATATATATGTAATATACATATACAATATGTATGTTATATATATATATATATATATATATATATATATATATATATAATATACATATACAATATGTATATATATATATATATATATATAATATACATATACAATATGTATATATATATATATATATATATATATATATATATATATATATATATATATATATATATATAATATACATATACAAATATGTATTAGGGCTGTCAAATGATAAATAAAAAAAATCAGATTAATTACGTTTTGGAATTTGCATTACCATGATTAATCACAGGTGCACTGCCCGCTTGCGTGAATAAAATTTGCTTAAGAAAATACCCAATATATGTACACATATGCAATTTTATTGCCAGAATGACATCCAGGAACTTGAATGCGTGTCATTTATTTGCACAAAACTCGGTAACAGTTTTATCTAAAATTTTTTCAGGCTGTATTTTGGAGTGACATTCACCAACGAGCACACCAGTCAGAGTCTCTTGCCTCATTTTTGTACTGACGTATGCATTGATCTGATCACTGACCGTATAGCGGTTGAGGTAAAATAAGAAAGAAGTAAAGAATTTTATTGTCATTGCACAAGTACAGCAAAATGTAATTTGTATGTTTAAGTGTGTACTTAATTAATGCGATCATTTTTTGGGTGATTACACATAAGTTAAATCGTTAATTCTGACAGTCGTAATATAAATGTGAGTATAACACACACACACACACACACACACACACACACACACACACACACACACACACACACACACACACACACACACACACACAAACACACACACACAGACACACACACGCACACACGCACACACACAGTTATCATTAATAACAGTATATTTTGCAGTGTCCTTTTTTCCTCTTCTGTCAAGTGACCTACATGTGATACACATGTCCAGATGAAAAAGTCTGATGCTACTAAAAGGATTTTACATAATCCGACAGCTCTTGTCGGACCCTCGATGGTTCCTTAATGTTTCCACTATGCAATAATAACAACACCACTTATCGATGGCGTTGTAAAGACAAACTGATTTGTTGCATCACATTACTGTTGCGCGCTCATCAATAAAGGCAGACTGCTTGGTTAGAATTGCACCACTTTGAAGTGATATTCATCATTTTCTACAAGGTTGAGAGGTTTAGCCTTCATTAAAAAACAACAACAACCACCATTTAGCTCCAGTAAGAGATAACATGCCATCTTTCAGCTTGTAAGTGAGCTGCAAGCACTCTGATCCTTGTCTGTGACACTAATATGTGGCTGAGTGATGTATAGGTGCTAATCCGCAAAGAGAATGACCTCAGACCTCATGAAAAGAAGATGCTTCATACCTGGGTTCTGTATCTCTTGGCGTAATTGTAGATCTCCGTCAAGGCCAGGTTGGTGTTGAAATCATTTCTGTATTTCTGCAAGTGCAGATTTTCCCATCAGATTGAAGTCCACAACTAAAAGGTTTGTATTATCGACCTTGTGTTACTCACTCGAGATTCCTCAGCCAGGTGAGCGTTCATCTCCTGCTCGCTGAGAGGCGGCATGTCCTGTATCTGCTGGTAGTACCACTGCACCCTCTTCTTGTACTCTGGGATCTCCTTGGCATACAGCAGCTTGTTGGTCGGAGAGTCCTGCAGAAGAAGTCATCATTTATACAAACAACTTTATTCGGCAGTAACTTGATAAACTTTACTCCTCAGCTTGATGGAGTACTCCCATTAACATCAAGTCTTATCAACTTTCTGACCTACTGAGAGGAGACAATGAAGGGGAGGGAAGGCGCTTTTTTTTTTCCGAGCTCACATTCCACACTGAGCAATACTCCTTCATGCCACTCTCGCAACTTCCTGCCTCGCGCTCACTTGGGCAGAAATAAGAGTCGCTGGGCTGAGCGGTTGTGAGCACATTCAGGTTTTTAATGGTGACTATGGTTGTGTTAATGTGTCCGTGGAGGAAAGGGAGAAAAAAGTAGGACACAGGGGTGGGGGGTGGGGGGGGCAGCAAATGTGCTTACAACACAACTTGTGTGTCATAAGTTATTTGTGTCACGTTGTGCGCTCCTCCTGATAGGGAAGCGTCTCTCTTCCTGTTTGCAAGGTCACTTCCTGCCGTTTGCCCATCTGCTCGGCAACCCACCGTGACCCCTCACCTCTGCGTGTGGGTGCATCTTGCCAGATAAGAGGGTCTCTGTGGAAACGGGGTGCATTGCTTCGTTTGATGCCCCCGCCTGCAGCGCGCTGGCTAATCCAGACCCACTGGCCTTTTCACACCGCCCTGAGCCCGCCGTGCACGCTCTCACATGCACAGCGTAAACACTTGTGTAGAAGGTTCTGTGGAGATCAACTCCTTCAGCCGCAGGAGAGCATGTGCTCATATCCTTGACCCTCATGACGCAGACTTATGCAGATGAGATGCTTATTTCTGATGCGTGCACATGTGAATTTGGCCTCCATATTCAGAAGGGCCTGATTTACTGAGATGCCAATACCACGCGCTAAACAGCATGTGCAATCTATGAAATGGTGTGTACTATTAGTGGGAGTGTTGCGTGTGATCTACTAAGACTGCGTGGACAATTCAAAATTGGTGCAGGCCGCCTTATTTAAAAAAATAAAAATAAAAAAAAGTACCAATGATTGTCACACACACGAGGTGTGTCGAAATTATTCTCTGCATTTGACCCATCACCCTTGATCACCCCCTGGAAGATGAGGGGAGCAGTGAGCAGCAACCGTGGCCGCGTCCGGGAATCATTTATGGTGATTTAACCCCCAATTCCAACCCTTGATGCTGAGTGCCAAGCAGGGAGGTAATGGGTTCCATTTTTATAGTCTTTGGTATGACTCGGCCGGGGCTTTGAACTCACAACCTACCGATCTCAGGGCGGACACTCTAACCACTAGGCCACTGAGTAGGTTAAATGATCATTTAAATGAGGATTGTGTGCGTACTATACGGGGCATCACCACAAAGACGCTGTTATTTAGTGCACATACATGTTATCATGCTCCTGCTCATGGGAGAGAGGCTGCACTTACTGTACTCAAGGCGCAAAAAAATGCATACTTAAAGAAGATTTTTTCATATAGGAGATAAGTTAGTAATATATATTACAAATGACACAATATGTTAGTAATACATATGATGAATGAAAAAAAATCTATAATTTTTTTCATATTGTAGATACATTAATAATATGTATTATCCATCCATCCATCTTCTTCCGCTTATCCATGAAAAAATATGTTAATTATATATATTATAAATATAAAACTTAACTAAGTTTTTTTTCATATAGATAGATGTAGATACATTAATAAAATATATTATAAATGAAAACATTTCAATGTTTTTTTCATGTAGTAAATACAAAAAAAAAAAAAAAACGCAACAAACAAAAGGCCAGCAGACACCAACACACATCAATTGAATTTGTTTTATCCAGCCCGTTAAGTCACCCAACATTCAGCTATAAAATGATAAAGGACGTTACGTAATAGACGAATGTCTAATATTTTTTTTATCCCTGATGGACTATGCAAATTTGTAGAAAAAAATGTATGACGGAGAATTCTCTTGTCCATCGTCTGTCTTTGCAGCGGGATCATTTCTCATGGCCATGTGCGTACACATACTTTTCAGACGTGCTAAATAAAACGCAAAACGGTGATGAGTGTTGATTAATCACATTGCGCCATGCTGTATAATATATTTGCATTTTCACCTCCCAGTAATGTGGGCGTTTTGATGATCAGCATTACCATCGAGATGGATTGCACGCCTTATTCTGCTCACTTAACAGACATGATCCACTTTGCACACGTTTAAAAGATCAGCTTTTTGCGTGCTATCAAGTTTGCATGTATTTTAGTCCACGCACACCTTTAGTAGATCAGGCCCGAAAGTGTATGAAATCTGAGTGTTTATCAGTGAAAGAGAATCAGAGGAGCACCATCTGACTTTGAGTCCCTCCAGGGAAGGAAGCCGGTCAGGGATAGACAGGAAGCGGAGCGTGTTCACAGGGTCACATTGTTGGAGGGATGAGACAGATTTTTGAGGAGTGTCGACAGTGACGTCTGAGCTTAGAGACACACACTGAGTTATACAATATACATGCTTGAACACATAACACACACTTTGCGCCACAAGCCAGATCCCTGGTGCTTGTGTCCTTGGATCAGTCGACCTGACGGAAATAAGATGAGGTGAGGTAGCTGGAGCTGACAGTCTGATGGCTGGTGGGGTTCATACGGGGATTCTGAAGGTCAGAGTGTGCAGCCTTTTTTCACTATAAGAAGCAGGATCTTATTGACTGTACATGTTAGAGTCTGGTAGCTTGGAGGAGACCAAACTACTGAATTTTAGCACTGATAGTAAGTTTAAGTCTATTTAAGATGTTCACGTCGCAACTAAGGATGTGTCATAATTCACAATTATGCTTGGTAGGTAAAGAGATACATTGCAACGGAGAGAGGGAGACATATGTATGTACTACGAATGTCTGGATCAACATTTTTTGGTCTCAGATCAGATCTGATTTCAAGTCCCGATCTGATATTTTGACAGTAGATTATACAGCTGAAAATGTTTTACAGCAAATAACTAAAGTTAACACAATAAACGTTTTTTTTATTTTTTTTTATCAAGCTTACCTTATTAAATTTAGAATTTGCTGGTATTGTTGTAAATCAGATGATGCTACATACATTTTTTTTAACACAATGCAGTGGCTAGTGCACAAAAACTCAACAAAAGCAAAAACTACTATTGGCTCCCACTTAAATCATTTGGGGTTTGCCCTCACAACCTTTCTGTATCCAGAGACGTACTCACTTGGTTTGAAAACTATAACAAAAACGACAAAACTAATATTTTGTCATAATAAGAAAAAGAAAACTATCTGTTTATTACCGATACTATACTAGGTTTCGATTGTATCGACATACGGATCGTTCACTCTACTTTACATTGAAGCTTTTAGCGGTTAGCTTCTTGTGTGGTCCTGCTCGATGTGTGTTTGTGTGTGTGTGTGTGTGTGTGTGTATAGCATGCTTAGTCATTCCTTTTCCTCTAGTCTTCCAGTGATAATGGTACGTGGAAGCAACTTTGTTTATTTTCCACCATGTTGGTGAGGATTAGTATCTTAGAAGTGTCTTCGCACTGTGGATATACGACACGTTTGTGGCAGCTTGCTCTCAAATTTGATGTTCTGGCAAGACACACACCCTCCTGCAACTCATGTGCCTGCATGTGTGTAACAAGGAATATGGACATGTAGTTGCGTCTCCCTGAGCGTGCATCCCTTTCGAAGGAATCTTTCACGTGAGTACAATCATTAGCCATGTAAACACTGGGACACAGCTGCGGTGAAGATGGTCTGGGCTCGGCAGGCAGATCAGTTAAAAAAAGGCAAATATCAGCCCTCAAAAAATCCCATAATTAGGATTATGACATCTCTGGTATGTACATGGATTGCATGGTAGTATAAGTAAGTTAGCACGTTCATTGGTAGATAAGTCGTCAGGTATACAGGAACGTAGGTAAGTAAGCAGGTAGGTAATTGCTCATTTCCACTGGTTTCCTTTCTTGGGTGGCACCCTCTCAGTGCATGGCATGTAAAACTGGCTCAACGTGGACAATGACAGTTGGTGTTCCAGCAGTTTCCATATTATGGCAGGCTGGTGCCTTGTTGTTGTTGAACATCCAAACCTGATATCAGTTTGGGTCTTTTTCTAGACAAGTGGAGACATATCCAAATACCTTACTAACTTAGATATAATTGTTTGAAGTTATAATCTGGTTAAAAAATGTCTCTAAAAGACTGCGATTTTCTTCCAACCTTTTTCGTATGTTTCTATTGTTCTGAGCATTGAACTTTATGGGCAATTAAAATGGCAATTAATATATATTAAATGAATATGACTTTCATGCACATCGTGATGTATGTATAAACATCTGACCCCAACTGAATGTTAGTAGAGTGTAGAGAGTAGACAAAATAAAAAATGTTTTGGTACAAAATAACAAAATGAACATAATGAAATAAATAACTCTATCTTACGTTTTTATGATTGCATTCGGATTGCATTATGAGAATCAAACTATGTCCGCAGGAACAAAGACTGATACTTAAGCCATTGCGTTACCAGGAATCGCCAACACTTCAGTTATTCCCTTAGTGCAAGTCTTAGTCAACATCATAACGTGGATGTTTTATTTGTCTTACTTGTTTGTGTTTCATATGTCGAGAGGGACAAGCGATAGAAAATGGATGGATGGATGGCCAACACCCTCTTATCTTGCAACTGACTGCTGATTGGTCAGCTGCTGTGTGCTGTCAATATTTGTCATGTTGGCAAATAATGAGCCCCAGAATGAGCTTGTGGACGGTCTAAAGCGGCAAGCTTCAGTCTGAGTGGCCTTTTTCCGCCTGACGCTAGTGTTTGACTTGTCTCCATTCAGTGGAGTAACATCATTTTTGGATGTTAAAAAGTGTAGCGGACAAAAACTGTCTCTTGAAAAAGTGCACCGGACATGTCCCCCAAATTATGTCAATAGTAAAGGGCAGAAAGGCAGACAAACATATAGGTAGATAAATAGGAAGGTGTACAGTATGTATGTAAGAAGGTAACGCAGGCATAATGATTGGTGGAAAAGTATTAAGGGAGGTAGCTTGGTTGTAGATGATTATTTCAGTGTGTTGCTATGAAGGTGGATATACCGTATATACAGTAAGTGAGTATGTAGGTGGATATTGGATAAGTACTGACCTTGCCCAGCTGCAGGTCCGAAATAGAGCAGGCGTCTATGAAAGCCTGGGCAATGACAGAGAGACAGGCATCCATGTGGTCCGTCTTGTCGATATCAAAAACAAACTGAGGATTCTTCAGGATGTTCACCCAAAAGCGCAAAGGTAAACTGTGCACAATGGACCACCTTTTAAAATCATGTACTTGCACCACAAAGAGGCTTCAAACTACATTGTTTGCTTTTGTACCTGTTGGTTTTCCAGATGTGTAAGGTGTCTGGGTCTGTGATGCCTCGTTTGTCAGCCTGCTCTTCAAGGAAGTCAAAGAAGTATTTGACAGCGAGTGGGGGCTGCTCTGGGGGGATGCTGAGGATGGCCTGGAAGAGGTCATCCAGAAACTTCTGGAGGGTTCCCTTCAGGCAGAAAGACAAAAGAAGTCCGTATTTAAACTGCGATGTGAGTAGAGGCGGGTACGGAAACTTGGTTCCTTAATAGCGGCAATGCCAACGTATACGGCAATAACAAACCAAAAGGAAAAGTAACAATCGGTACTCAATTGATGCCTTGACACATTAGTGTCGTGATCCAGACAGACACAGTCTACACTATTTTGAAAGTCGTTCTTGTCGATCTTAACACAACAACAGCAGTCATCAGATCCACCACCGCACTCACACTTCATCCACTCACACTTCACAAAAATAGCTACAAAAGCCTATTTTGCACATTTGCTGTGTTCTGTAAATTATTTTGATTTTGCTTTGATTATTATGACACTATGCTGTTTTGTATTCCATATTATTACATTTAATACTTAACATTTTATTTATATTGTTAAAGTATTTAAAGTTCAACTTGCATGTCACAAAATCCTAAAAAAGGGCCTCAGGATCCTCTAGGACAGGGGTGGGCAATTAATTTTTTACCGGGGGCCGCATGAGAAACCCGAGCACTGCTGGAGGGCCGCACCGACACTATTTCAATTAAATTTTGCTCAAATTATTTTTGATATACCGTAAGATAAATAATAATAATAATAATATTTTCATTTAACCTAACTTATCTTTATACAAAAGCAGATGGTTTTATTTTTAACACTTTCTTACACAACATTTCCTGATTTATAACACAATGCACAAATTTCAATTTCTGTCACTTTATCCTGCATCCTCTTTGTTGTGAACGTATCACGCCTGTAAGGTGATTGGCGAAGAAGGAGGAAGCGTTGCTGTTGCGGAAATGAGGAGTGAGGATAGACGTGTGTGTGGAAAGAACAAGATAAGTTGAGCTGTGTTAGGATAGGTTGCTCAATAAAAGTTTAAAAAGAGCGTCAGACTTGGTGTGCACTTCTTCTGGACGCTACAATTGGTGTCAGAAGTGGGATGAAATGCCTCCCAGTTCGCCTTGCCATCAAACCTGGGAGTCTTCATTGAGGGCGGAATTCCCCCATGCCGAGCAGCGTGCGCTGCACCTGTAGACGCTGCCTCTCTCCTTCCTCCCTCTCTCTCTCTCTTTGCGGCGAACTCCTCACGTCCGGGATTCACACAGACATCTGCAGTCGCTGCCGGCACCTTAAGTTCCCACTCAGTGTCCTTCCCCTCCCGTTCAATCTTGACAAAGTCGCCAGGAAACATCGTGGCACATACCTCCCGATGACGTAGCAGGCTGAGCACACAAGCAACGCAGTATGCCCACACAAGCAGCGGCAGTATGCGCAAAGTTTTACTTCTGACACCAATTGTAGCGTCCAGAAGAAGTGCACACCAAGTCTGACGCTCTTTTTAAACTTTTATTGAGCAACCTATACTAACACAGCTCAACTTATCTCGTTCCTTCCACACGCACGTCTATCCTCACTCCTCATTTCCGCAACTCAAGAACACAACATCAATTTCAGCAGGTCGTTACACTATATTCTTTAAACACAGCAACCTGTGTACCACAAATTAAGCATACGGCTTTACCTTTAATTTCTGAAGAAATACTTGGCAGTCCATGTCTTGTTGAAAACACGCCATTCGTCATCAACTTTTCTTTTTTTAGCGTCTCGGGGATAACTGGGCATCACTTGTCGCTATGCACCTTCACTCGCAGGTTACACACGGACATACGCCCATAGATAACACTTTTCAAAATAAAAGCAGCACAATTGTATTGCACGCACGACATAGATGTTTTTTTAAATGTATTTTGTAATTTGTGATTGCAGCTGTTCACATTCACTCACAATCGCGCACGAGCATACGTCCACACGGAAGTAATACAAATAACGCTTTTCAAAACAAAAGCAGCACCGTTGTATTGCACACTCGAGATAGATACTTTTTAAAATTTATTTTGTAATTTATGATTGGCCTCACGCGGGCCGGATAGGGACGTACAAAGGGCTGGATGTGGCCTGCGGTCCGCAGAATGCCCAGGTCTGCTCTAGGAGGAGCTGGACGAAGTGGCTGGTGAGAGGGAAGTCTGGTCTTCTATGTTTAGGCTGCGGACCCGCGACCCGACCGGGCGGGCATTTTTTTTTTTTTACTATTGGTTCTGTCATAACTGGTTTGGACATTGTTTTCCTATGTATTTGTATTTTCTTTTATTTCCGGTCCAGCACTCTTATTTTCGTTTTCAGTTCCTGCTTGATTTTTTTGCATCAATGTTGCCTTTGCTTCATTGTTTTGTAACTAAAACATGCATAGCTTTTCCTAGTTAAAGTCACAGTCGGACACTAAACTCTTCTGCGCAAAACTGGGAAAAAGTGGCTTAAGGAAAATCAGACGTGTGAGCACTAGAGCTGATTGTAGTATGGACAAATGGGACCAATTATTTTTTATGTATTTTTAGTTTGTAAAAGCCTAACCAGGGATGAGTGTTGCAAATTAGCCTGTGGCTAGAAGTCTTATGTACTTTGACATTGGTTACCTATGGGTATGAATGTTTAATTGTAATGTCCCAGTCAAATAAATAAATCAATAAAAAATAAAAATAAAATAAATATACTTCATGTGCACTTTCCTGCTGCACTATTTCTTTGTTTTTGTTATCAAATATTTTTTTACCTGCACACTGTCCCCTGTCTCTGCATCCTGGGGTCAAGACCAAACCACACTGTAACTGGTTTGGGCACCGTTTTACAAGTACTGATTTGGTGCTCGTATCGGTATTAATGTAAACAATACCCATCCCCAGATGTGAGTTTGCTTAAATGGCCAGAGAAAACATCAAAGGAGCAGTAACTTATCAAAGACGTCAGGACTCACCTTGGTAGAAAGAAGGCGTGTCAGGTAGATTTCAGGCAGCACCTTCTTGCGGTGGCTTTGCCTGTGCGACTTCTTGGACTCCATCAGCTCGTCGTGAGGAAGAACCTGGGACACCAGAGGCTCAAAGTCAACATTTAACATATAAGATGATTGCAGAGCTCCTCATGAGGAGGCTAAATGAATGCTTCTCTGTCTTTGCTGGAGTAGAGAGGAATTTATGTCTCATGCATTAGAAACATGATCCGCAAACCCAATCAGGGTAGTTGAGAAAGACCAAATAACACAAAGAACTGAGGAAATGCCTGCTGCTTACTGCGATTTCCGAGATCATGTATCTGACGTGCACACACAGGCCTCCATGCAAATTTACCGACTACAAATCTGTCCTCAGAATGGACTATTCACCCGGCAAATTGCATTCCGAAGAACTCATTATTCTAAAGTCAAAGGGCCCATATCTTGGCAGACGGTTATAAAAGAGCTTAAGCTGCATTAGCGCCGCTCTGTCCTCATAGCAGCTTTCCTTTTCACCTCATCCTCCACACAGGGTCTAGAACGTATGAGAAGTTACTCACCAAGTGAACGTACTTCTCCGTATCCAGATCTTTGACTGGAGGGACACAGAAAGAAACAATGTGCGATCAACAACAGAAAGAATGGGAGAAGACAGGCGGTGGGGGCGAAGTCGGGAGGATGTGACAGCTCAAAGACAGAGACAGTGAAAGGAGAGGAAGGTAGATAGAGTACATGCAAGGGGAGAAAGTGATTAAGGTGGACTGTGGGCCGGAAGGGGAGGGGAGCTGTCAGATAGAATGAAAGAGAAAGATTACGAGTGAAAGGGGAGAAAGGAGCGGGAGATTGGGAGGGACAGACACACAAAGTCTGGGATTGGCTGCGGAGACACTGAAATGAGATGCTAATGCTCGGCCAGCGCTGGAAAACACTTTCTTTTTAGAACTACTGATGTATGAACACATGCGATGAGAGCACATGTGGATGCCAGTGCGCACAAATACAAGACGCTGGTTTATTGTGACGGTGGGTGAGCGCAGCAACACTCTGCCAGGTGGTGCTGCTGCCCACTGGGCCTCCATCCAGACCCTCAACACCGATCACAGTGTTTTTATATTAGCCAGGGGAGCTCGACAGGCTCATAACACCCCCTTGATGCTTTGAAGTCACAGCCAGCTTTTGTCCACATAAGCCTTTTTTTTTGGCTTGGTCTGAATGAGAGGAGACGCTGTGATGGACAGAGTCTGAACACAACACAGGTCTGGTCTGGTACTGATTGTGTACGGTACAACCCAGGCAATGAAAGGACGACAAGCCCATTAAAGGCTGCATGTACACTTGCCTCCAGTACAGGCAGAAGGGGTCATTTTGTGCAAGCTAAGCTCTACTAATGGATGATTTTTGACGCGAATGGACTGTTAGGATAACTTGTGTTGAGATTTATTAGGTGCAAGTGGGTTTAGATCTTTAGGTCTTCTGAGGACGGCGAGGTGTGCTGTTCCATGTGTGTGTTTACATGAGCGTATCGTGTTCATGTGATTTACAGAGAGCTCGCCGCTTACTGTGCTCGAGTGAGCAGGCGTATTTACACAAGTGAGTGTGAGTGACAGAGCGTTGGCGTGCGTTTGAAGGTGACGTACCTCTCCCGAGGGTGTTCTCTTTCTTGTCTTGCATGCTCATGGCTAGCGATGCCCCTTCTGGGATCTGAGGAGCGAGAAAGAGATAGAAGAGACGAAAGAAGACAGAGTTCACGGGGTCAAAGGGGAGCGCTGGTGCACCAGAGTAGTGTCATTAGGCAAGTCCCTTGAGGGGAATGTGATGTTGAGAGTCGCGCGTTTGTGTGTATTGTTGTCGTGTTGCTGTGCGTTGGTAAGTCAACCAGGACTGTGCACGAGTACATGCTGCAGCTCGCTGCGTCTCCACTGCTCAGCGAAACAAAACAGAGCACTTCAAGAGTACAGGTAAAGAGGTTAAAGGTTGAGGGTAGCGCAATGTCTGTTTACTTCAACACAAATTAATGTAGACATAAGCAAACATGCAACACATTCCAGTGCACTTTTTGTTTGGTTGTTTTGGTCTGCAGATAGTTAGCAGGTGTTGGTTATGTTTGTGTTGCAATTTAAGTACAAAACCAGTGTCTGGTAAATGTGAAAACAAGCAAAATAAATAGACTATTAAGTTTGACTTTGTAGAGTACTGACAGGTTCTAATTTGACATAAGTATTTTAAAAATAATTTAGAATGTGCATGATTCTCCTAATTTTCTACCCCAGCTGACTATCAGCAAGAGGCAGGGTACTTGCTGGGCTTATCACCAGTTAATCACAGGACAATTAGACAACCATTCACACTAAATTTTACACCTAAGGACAATTTAGAGCCTCTAATTAACATGCACATTTTTGGAATGTGTGATGAAGCCAAAATACTGTACATGCACCACAGGGTGTACATACGCACTCAATTTCCTGACTGTAAGGCTGACGTGCTAACCACTACGCTACCATATGGTGCACTTCAAATAAATAATTGATTATATATTAATTATAATTCATAATTAATTAAAGTTATGTCTATTTGATATTTATAGGTCCAGTTCACAGCAGGTATTATTTCAAGGGAGCGGGGGCCTCATGTATCAAGTGTGCGTACACACAAAAACCTGGTATAAGTCCATTTCCACGGCAAAGATAAGATGCATCAAGAGTGAACTTGACGTGGAAATGTGCGGTGCCCCACGCCAACTTCTTGCTTCACGTATGCACATTTCTACAGGCCGTGGATACTTTGGCGACACACAGACATAGTCGTTCAGGCTTTGCCAACATTTGATTTCAACAATATTAAAGATCAAGGGAAGGACACAAATAATTTTTTTTGCCAAAGCATTTATCCATCCATCCATTTTCTTCCGCTTATCCGAGGTCGGGTCGCGGGCACAGCAGCCTAAGCAGAGAATCGCAGACTTTCCTCTTCCCAGCCACTTCTTCCAGCTCCTCCCACGGGATCCCGAGGCGTTCCCAGGCCAGCCGGAAGACGTAGTCTTCCCAAAGTGTCCTGGGTGGCATCCTGACCAGATGCCCGAACCCCCTCATCTGGCTTCTCTCGATGTAAAGGAGAGCCCCGCCACCTGACGGAAGAAACTAATTTCGGCCGCTTGTACCCGTGATCTTGTCCTTTCGGTCATAACCCAAAGCTCATGACCATAGGTGAGGATGAGAACGTAGATCAACCGGTAAATTGAAAGCTTTGCCTTCAGGCTCAGCTCCTTCATTAACACAACGGATCGATACAGTGTCCGCATTACTGAATACGCCGTACCGCCTGTCGATCTCACAACCCACTCTTCTCTCACTTGTGAACAAGACTCCGAGGTACTTGAACTCCTCCACTTGGGGAAAGATCTCCTCCCCAACCTGGAGATGGCACTCCGCCCTTTTACAGGCGAGAATCATGGACTTGGAGATGCTGATTCTCATTTCAGTCGCTTCACACTTGGCTGCGAACCGATCCAGTGAGAGCTGAAGATCCCGGCCAGATGAAGCCATCAGGACCACATCATCTGCCAAAAGCAGAGACCTAATCCTGCACCACCAAACCGGAACCCCTAAATGCCCTGACTGCGCCTAGAAATTCTATCCACAAAAGTTATAAACAGAATCGGTGACAAAGGGCAGCCCTGTTGGAGTCCAACCCTCACTGAAAACAGGTCCGAATTACTGCCGGCAATGCGGACCAAGCTACGACACCGATCATACAGGGAGCGGACCGTCACGATCAGACATTCCGATACCCCATACTCTCTGAGCACTCCCCACAGGACTTCCCAAGGGACAAGGTCAAATGCCTTCTCCAAGTCCACAAAGCACATGTAGACTGATTGGGCAAACTCCCATGCACCCTCAAGGACCATGCCGAAAGTGTAGAGCTGGTCCACAGTTCCACGACCAGGACGAAAACCACACTCCTCCTCCTGAATCTTCTCCAGTACACCTGAATAGACCTTACCAGGAAGGCTGAGGAGTGTGATCCCACAATAGTTGGAACACACCCTCCGGTTCCCCTTCTTAAAGAAAGGTACTGCCCCGATGTCCACGAAATGTTGCAAAGTCCTGTCAACCAAGACAGCCCCACAGCATCCAGAGCCTTAAAGAACTCCGGGCGGATGTCATCCACCCCCGAGGCCTTGCCACCGAGGAGCTTTTAAACTACCTCTGCAACCTCAGCCCTAGGAATAGGAGAGCCCACCACAGATTCCCCAGGCACTGCTTACTCATAGGAAGATGTCTAGGTGGGATTGAGGAGGTCTTTGAAGTATTCCCTCCACCGATCCACACCATCCTCACCATACACGGTGTTGACAGTGCACTGATTCACCCTCCTGAGGCGGAGGATGTGGTCCAGAATCGCTCCGAAGCCATCTGGAAGTCGTTTTTCATGGCTTCCCCGAACTCCTCCCATGTCCGAGTTTTTGCCTCCTCGACCGCCGAAGCCGCCCACCGCTTGGCCTGTCGGTATCTGTCCGCTGCCTCTGGAGTCCCATGAGCCAAAAGGACCCGATAAGACTATTTTTTTAGGTTGACGGCATTCCTCACTGCTGGTGTCCACTGGTTTCACTGTCGTTGCCAATGTGAGCATTGAAATCACCCAGCAGATCAAGGGAATCACCCGAGGGGGCCCTCTCCAGTACTGCCTCGAGGGACTCCAAAAAGTGTGGGTACTCTGAGCTGCTGTTCGTTGCATAATCACAAACAACAGTCAGGACCCGTGCCCCCACCCGAAGGCGGAGGGAAGCTACCCTCTCGTCTACCGGGTTAAACTCCAACGTACGGACTCTGAGCCAAAGGGCAACAAGAATTGCCACCCTAGCTCGTCGCCTCTCACTGCATGCAACGCGAGAGTGGAAGAGAGTCCAGCCCGTCTCGAGAGGACTGGTTCCAGAGCCCTTGCTTTGCGTCGAAGTGAGTCTGACTAGATCTAGCCGGAACTCCTCCACCTCGTGCACCAACTCAGGCTCCTTCCCCCCAGCGAGGTGACGTTCCACATCCCAAGAACTAGATTCTGTAGCAGAGGATTGGACCGCTAAAGCCCTGCCTTCGGCTACCGCCCAGCTCACACTGTGCCCGACCTCTATGCCCCCTCCTATGGGTGGTGAGTCTATTGGAGGGGTACCCACGTTGCCTATTCGGGCTGTGGAGACGGGCTCGGCCACCAGCTGCTCGCCATTGAGCCCCACTTCAGGGCCTGGCACCAGAGGGGGGCCCCGGGGACCCGCGTCCGGGCGAGGGAAATCTGAGTCCTTTAATTTTACTTTCCATAGAGATCTTTGATCAATGCATTGAATGCTTCATATTCATGTTGGTATTAGTGAGAAAGTCTAATAATTTATCGAGGTGATCGTTGTGACAGTTATAGCTGTCACAATGTGTATCTGCGACTCCAGCACCAACTTGGCCAATTGGGCGGACAGTTGCGTGGTCTGGGCGTGCCCAGCCATACAAACATCTGCAGTCAATTCCATGTTAATTGGGATGTACAAAAGAAATGTGCTTGGATTTGTGCGTGCAAACACTTTAAAACATCTGAATTATTTGTGTGTACTCTGTTTACTGAATTTGAACGTATGCCAATTTTTAGTAGGAAATCCACGCAACTCTTAATACATGAGGCCCTAGGTCTAGAACCATCTATAAAACATCAAACCCCACATGAGCTGGCATTTTGGCAATGGAGGCAAGGAAAAACTCCCTCCAAGGAAGAAACCTCAAACAGAACCATCAACTTAATGATGAATGAAAAATTACGATCATTATTATTTAATAAACTAAAAGTTTGATTTACTTAAGGCAGCTTATGCATTGTAAGTGTGATGTGGATAAATAGCGATTGTATTTTGTTTGAAAATGTGGATATTGAAGATCCACCAATCAAACATTTAAATACATACTGTATAATAATATTGCATTTAGAGCTTAAACTATGAATATCAAATTTAATATTTTTGTTTACTTACATACTAACATGTCTATTAGTAACTTCACTATCTTTATCATTGAGAGCCAGAATGCATTATTAGATCAGACAAACTTTGCTCGTAACCTCTGCAGAGCGACTCCATGCCTACAGACACAACAACACTACACCCTGGCAATGGGCATATGCACAATAATACCCAAACCCTACCCCACATCTTTGCCACCGCTTCACTCCATGTGGTATGATGGACAACGAAGTAGCGCCCTGGTGGCTGGCAACTTCGGGCTAGGATGCCTGGCCCCTCCCCTCCTGTCGCAAGTCTTGTGGTTTCTATGTAAAATGTTTGTGTGCTTATTGGCAATCAAGTTTTTTTCTCGGCCCAGTCACCCTTCCCGAGCATCTGCTTTTTTCCCACTGTTCATCACTGTTCCTGTTCTGTCTTCCTGTACAATGTTTGTTGTCTAATTTTCAAAGGGTTTGTGGTGAAAATGAAATGTATTTGTACTTGTGCAATGACAAAATAGCATATCATACCATACCATACCAAAAAAGTTATTGCCAGAGCTGCGTAGTAATGCGCTACATTTACTCTATTACATTTACTCAAGTAACTTTTTTGGATAAATTGTACTTGTCAGTGTAATCAACTTGTCAATGCAACATACTTTTTACTTTTACTTACTCATATTCATAATCTATTGATTACTGCTTGCAAAGACACATTATTTTGGTTTGTTAGAGAGACTTCTTTCAGTTGGCACTGTCACATGACTCCGTTTGACCAATCGATTTTAAGCACGAGTGACCTTTTACTCCATTTTACCAATCAAACGGAGTCGAGCAGTCACGTGACTGCACTGGAACTACACACTGTAAAAAGTGAAGTGAAGTGAATTACATTTATATAACGCTTTTTCTCAAGTGACTCAAAGCGCTTTACATAGTGAAACCCATTATCTAAGTTACATTTAAACCAGTGTGGGTGGCACTGGGAGCAGTTGGGTAAAGTGTCTTGACCAAGAACACAACGGCAGTCACTAGGATGGCGGAAGCGGGGATCGAACCTGCAACCCTCAAGTTGCTGGCACGGCCACTCTACCAACCAAGCTATACCGTCCCCAAAAGGTGACATGATGTCAGACGAGGCAGCACAACTCTTCAAAGTTTACTCACAAACTATGAAAAATAACTTTTAAATCATGCGCTGTCATCTGTGTCAGTAAAAATTTTCACATTTTAGCCTACAACAATTCCACGTTCAACTAGAGGAAACACGTTGCGGTAAGTTTGAGATGTTTTTCAAATGTTTTAGCTGCGCACATACTAACATTAGCCCAGTTATAACATCCTAAGTGACTGTAAAATGTGCATCTTTTGTAGCACATACTGTAGTAGTGTCTTTCTGTCTCTCACACACACAGGGCAGACGCACACACAAACACAACTACAGTTGTACTATTAGAAATTCCTCCTAAACAAATCAGGAGTTATTCACCAGTTACTCAGTAGTTTTTTGTGACTGGATACTTACTTACTCTTACTTAAGTACTTACTTGAATGACTACTTTTCACTTTTACTTGTCTACAGTATTTATAGTTATACTTCCTTGCCTAATTTATAACTACTATATGTGAAGACTGTTTAATGTATTTTATTGTACAGTCTACCCATTCTATTGTTTTATTATTATAGTTTATCTCTTTTGTATAGTTGGTATTGTTCATTATCCATCCATCCATTTTCTACTGCTTGTTCTTTCGGGGTTGCAACACAGATAGACAGACAACATTCACACACTTGGGCCAATTTAATGTTGCCAATCAACCTATCCCAGGTGCATGTCTTTGGAGGTGGGAGGAAGCCGGAGTACCCGGAGGGAACCCACGCAGTCACGGGGAGAACATGCAAACTCCACAGTCCACACAGAGAGACCCCGAGCCTGGCATTCGAACCCAGGACCTTCTTGCTGTGAGGCACGAGCAATAACCACTGCTATATTTTAGTTTATCAATTTTCCTTTTTCCTAGTGCTTTTGAGAGTGTTTTAGAAATATTTTCTTCTCGTAATTGAGCTTCTGCATCAAACAATTTCTCTTGGAGTTCAATAAAGTTTGTCTAAGTCTATATTACTAAAGTAACGGTACTCTAACTTGAGGTCAATTTTTGGCTAGTCGACCCACCTCTGCTTATATTTTAGCTGGCAAATTGACTGAGCCTGATTGTCATTCATTAGATAAACATTGTATAATAGCTGTGTACTGTCAGAAACTACATAACAGCTCTGCAATTGCAAACTGATGCGCCAACATTTCCACAAACAAGGCAGCCACACATTTTACACACAGTTTTCACCTTCAACGTGCTGTTACAGTATGAGGTGACACACACACACACACACACACACACACACACACACACACACACACACACACACACACACACACACACACACACACACACACACACACGAACATGCACAGGAACATACCTGGTAATGGAATACTGTGTTGAGTTTCTTTCGCCCATCCTCCATCACTGACGTGTTATCCAGATCCTGCAGAAGTTTGATGTTGCTTCCGGAGTCAAACCACTCTAAGGGGGAGAAGGTAAAAGTGAGAGAGCGAGAGAGAGAGAGAGAGAGAGAGAGAGAGAGAGAGAGAGAGAGAGAGAGAATGAGAATAAAACATGCGAAACAGAGGTCAGCCGTACTGTGACTCTGCATGTCATGGCCCATAGAAATATTTTTGGGCCATTAATCAAATCAGCACTGCAGGCTCTTCAGCCATTTGGAAGCAATAATTCTTGTGATTATTACTGTACAATGTCCTCAATGCATCCTGTCATTTATTTTATTGCAGCCGCAGGTTAGTGGAGCTTCATGAGAGGAATTGACCTTTTGGAAAGGAGGCTGTCAAATCTCTGAGGGCCGGGGAGGGGGAAAAATGAAAATAATATTCAGCGGAACGTGGTCTTACCCAGGTCTACATCTTCTGCTCGGGGCCACTGGGAGAAGGGCAGGTTTTTATAAAAGGCTTCTATGATTTTCTCCTTCACCTGGCAGACGGTGTCCGTATTCATAACCCTGACGGATAAGGAGTCCATGCCACAACCCTGAAAGGACACGTTGATATTCTGCAAAAACAAACAGAACCAGAAGTTATAAAACATACGTAAGAGTAAAAGTGAAAGTGAGTGAATGTGAGGGAATTGACCTGTGGCTTAGCTTCGATGTTCTCGCGCAGCAGCCACTCCTCGTTGAGGGTGTAGCGTGCTTTTCCTGTGATGGCGTCAATGGAGCCCTTGTTGATCTGCTGCTTGATTGCACACAGCAGGAGAAAGAAGGGCTCACCCACTGTTTCCTGAGGAATGAATAAGAACATTAGCAAGACTATGGGAGATATTTTTGTTGGAGGAGCGCTCTCAAAATTCTGTCGTCACCTTGAGGTAGCTGTACATGCAAATAGACATCCAGTTGGTCAGCATCTTCTCCACGACGGACTCCGTGCGGCGCAGCATCAACTTGGGGTTCTTGGAGGCTGAAGCGTCAATGAGGTCCACCAGCAGATCTTTCATAATACCGGTGTAGTACTCTAGCTTGCCATGGAGCGCGATGGTGAGAAGGGACGCCAAACTGCATCTATGCGGTGAGAAAACCCAACAAGAGAGGAGAAGCGATGAGTTAAACACGCAGACATGCCAGTGTGAAGTCAGTGGAGATTTGAATACAGCTGCATTAGTGAAACAATAATGTTCGCTTTGGCTGCACCTGTGACTGAAGAAGAGGCGCCTTAAGGACTTGCTCTGATGCAGGGAGTGTCCAGATGACTTAATCCACAAGTGCTGGGGATTTCCTCCACAAAAAGACTCTCATATGCAGTAAAATTAAGAAAATGCTGACACTGAGCTGACATGTATGTAGTATTGCCTCTGAATATGTTTCCTGACGCTGCATAATGACTGTGTCAAAACTTGGACTTTGGCGTGATTTGTTCTCCCGTGGTGCAAATGATTTGGACCATATGTGGCGTGAAGGTGGGTACATAATTTAATATTGACAATAAAAAGGAATAAACAAAAGGCACGCACAAGGCGGAAGTACAAAAATGTGATTAATGAAAACAAAACTTGCACAAAGGCAGAAACTATGAACAATAAACAAAAACTTACTTGGCATGGAACTATGAAACGAGCAGCGTGAACTAAGCATGAAACCGTGAACATGGCATGAAGCAGAGTGATGATAACGGGTGATGTTTCCAGGCAGACTAACTGAAAACAATGGACTTAAATACTACAAACATGATTGACAACAGGTGTGTGAGACCGAACGTGAAAACAGGTGCAACTAATCGGTCGTCATGGTGACAAAACAAGAGTGCACAAATAGTCCAAAAACAAAACCGAACATAACTAAAACAAAACATGATCACACAGACATGACAGACTGTCTCCTTTAAGGTAGAAGGCATCGACTGATGTTGTGTTTGTCTGGTGCAACAGCTACTGAAGTCCTGTCTGCTACTGGCACAGCTGCATAATCCAACTTGACTCCTTCACTTGTGTTCGATTATTACATAAACATAAGTAAATATTACACTTAGTTTTCAGTATGATGCCATGTAGTTTTCCACCAGGGCAAACTACTGTATAACCACATTAATAAACATATTGTCTCTAACCGTGCCAATAAAAAGCCAACTTTATCATCTTTGTCATGGCAAGTTATTGTATTCTGAAAAATTCTAAACTAAATAAAGAAAGTATCTCAAATTTAAATTCAATTTCATGAATTTGAATTGGGGTTGCAAAGAGGAAGTAGAATTGCAAATTAAATTTCAATTAAAGTCAGTCAAATTCTAATAGTTATGTTGGGTGTATTCAACAATCATGTTGTGAGTGATTTACATATTTCATACAAATATTATTACCATAAATCTCATGTATTATATTTTAATTATAGCAAATATTTCTGATTGAAAATGAAGAGTAAAAACATCTTGTATATAAAACAGATTTAATTTGATGTTTTATACCTTTCAAATTATGGGAGAATGCTGAATTTCCCAGAATGTTTTACTTTATCGAAGACTTGGAAAATGGAGGGAATTTGTGTTTAATTCCAGTGTTTGTAAAGTCTATGCAAAAAACTTTGTTAAACATGAAAAAAAATTCTCGTTACTGAATTCCACTCCCTATAATTCTCATGCAACATCCTGTGGGGCGATGCCAATTAAATTCAAATTTAAATCTTTCAAAACATTTGGTATCACTGGTATCATTTCAAACTTAATATTCTTTATTTGATTGTTTTAAAGACATAGGGCCTAATGTGTTGTGTTTTTAGTGTTTTTCCTGCTTTCTCCTCTTGTCTACACCTGTGCTTCTAGTGATTTGTCATCGGCGAGAGGCGGACCTTGATGCACACCTGCTCACAATTAGCACTCCGGTATATAGGCACGTCACGGTCAGCTTGGCCTCGCCGGTTATTGTCTCCTGCACCTCCCACGTGCATGTGCCTGCTTCGTTTCATCAGTCCCGGTATGTTGCCACTCCTTATTCCTGTAATCCCTCACCTCTTTGTGCTTGCTTCCTAGCCCCCCCTGAGGTAAAGAGGATTTTTGTGTTGGACTTATTGCTGTGTTCAGTGCGCCCTGGCCTACCTCCCTGCTGACCACTGTGGAACCTGTTTTTGTTGATTATTCATGGTGTGCATCTTTGCCCCATCGCCTTTTGTTGTAATTGTTGGACTTATTAAATATTCCCCTTTTATTATTCAACATTGCCTCTCGTCTCTGCATCCTGGGATCACCGTGATCAAATCTTAACATAATAACCGGCCACATCATGAATCCCGCAGAGACCGAACCGGTCAGAAGAACTCTACGCCAACAGGAAGAACAGTTTAGCTTGCCTGGGGAACGCCAAGACTCTCGCCTAAATGCCCTGGAGACACAACTGGGAAGTGTACTCACCGCGCTGCAGGCAATGACTTCTCCCTCGGCCGACCCAGCAGTCCAACTGCGCCATCTTCGTCCCGCAGATAATCCGCTGCCTAACGACATCCCTCCTGCTGTTTGTCCTCCACTCTCCAAGCCCGAGCGATTCTCCGGCGAATCAGGTGACGTGCGATCCTTCCTCACCCAGTGTGAGATTTTTTTTGAACTGCTACCAACATCTTTTTACTCCGAAAGAGCTCGTGTGGCTTTTGTCATGTCCCATATGAGTGGCAGGGCTTCCTCCTGGGCCACCGCGGAATGGGGGCGTCAATCTCCCGTGTGTGCTTCATACGCCGCGTTTGCCAAAGCCATGAAGAACATTTTCCAGCGCGAAAGGCCAGGACGTGAGGCAGCTCGGTCATTACTTCGTCTGCAGCAAGGACAGCGGAGCGTCACGGACTTCGCCATCGAATTCCGAAGGCTTGCGGCTGATAGTGGATGGCCCACTTCCGCATTGGTGGACGTCTTTTCCCTCGGTCTGGCTGACCAAGTCCGGAAGCAGATGATCCCGCTTAAAACTCCCGACAACCTTGATGAGCTCGTCGCTCTGGCGGTGGAGATTGAAAATCGCCTTGTTGACTGGGAAAAGGAGAGACTCCGCACGTCAACATATAATGGGAGTGGCCATGGAGCGCGTCAAACTGCATTCGCGCCGATACCCAGTGTCGATACCCCGCCGATATCATACAAAGAGAAGACAATGCAGCTCGGAGGAAATCGTCTCGCTCCAGCTGAGAGAGATCGTCGCCTTCGTCTCCAGCTGTGTTTATATTGCGGCAAGGCTGAGCATCGCATCACCCACTGTCCTCTTCGTCCTGCCCGCCGCCGCATCCAAGCGTCACCTCCTCACCGTCTCCAAGCGTCACCTCCTCGCCGCATCCAAGCGTCACCTCCTCGCCGCATCCAAGCGTCACCTCCTCACCGTCTCCAAGCGTCACCTCCTCACCGCATCCAAGCGTCACCTCCTCGCCGCATCCAAGCGTCACCTCCTCCAGCGACCGACCCTGCTCCTCTACTGCCATCTACAGGTCAGACATTATCTAGGCTTCAACTCACGGGCATACTTACCTGGGATAAGGACCAGAGATTGGACATTAGGGCGCTCATTGACTCAGGTTCTGATGACAATTTTATTGATGAGTCTGTTGTTAAACATTTTTCTATACCCGTTGCTAAATTACCCAGACCTAGAGTGGTCCGATCCCTCGACGGAGGCCACCTGGCGAGCGTCACCCATCAAACTCAGCCGTTATCTCTCAAATTATCTGGTAACCATTTTGAGTCAATCAATTTTCTTATCATTCCCTCTCGTTCGGCTCCTGTTGTGCTCGGGCTTACCTGGCTAGCAAAACATAATCCCCATATTGACTGGGTCAAGACCACTATCATTAACTGGGGTCTTTTTTGTCATACGCACTGTCTGCGGTCCGCATGCCCTCGCACTGTTCCCACACGCGTCGTAACCCAGGAGGTTATTGATTTATCGGTTGTGCCAACTGCTTACCACAACCTTAAAGAGGTCTTTAGCAAGGACCGCGCGTTGTCGCTACCTCCACACCGTCCCTATGATTGTTGCATTAATCTCCTCCCTGGTGCCATACTCCCTTCATCCCGTCTTTATAACATTTCAAAACATGAAAGAGATGCACTAGAGGAATATATCACCACTTCGCTCGCTTCTGGTCTCATCCGTCCCTCCAACTCTCCTTTAGCCGCCGGTTTTTTCTTTGTGGAAAAGAAAGATAAGACACTCCGTCCCTGCATCGATTACCGAGCCCTCAATAATATTACTGTTAAAAATAAGTATCCTCTTCCGCTTCTCGACTCAGCTTTCAACCCACTACACGCTGCTAGACATTTCACCAAGTTGGACCTCCGCAATGCTTACCACTTAGTCAGAATTAAGCAAGGGGATGAATGGAAAACTGCATTTAACACACCACTAGGACACTTTGAATACCTGGTCATGCCTTTCGGCCTCACCAATGCTCCTGCCGTTTTTCAGGCCCTCATCAATGATGTCCTGCGTGACATGCTTGACCGCTTCGTGGTAGTTTACTTGGATGATATCCTCGTTTTCTCGCCGACCCCTGAACTTCACATTCAGCACATCCGCTTAGTTCTCCAACGCCTTCTCGAGAATCGTCTGTATGTCAAGGCTGAGAAATGTGTTTTTCATTCCAAGTCTGTTCCTTTTTTGGGTTTTATTGTTGAGAGGGGTCAACTCCGAGCAGATCCAGCGAAGATCCAGGCGGTGGTTGATTGGCCCACACCTACGTCTAGAAAGCACCTCCAAAGGTTTTTAGGTTTCTCAAATTTTTATCGTCGTTTTATCCGTAATTTTAGTAGAGTAGCTGAACCATTAACGAGACTGACTTCCACTAAGCTCCCCTTTTTATGGACCTCAGAGACTCAGTCTGCTTTTGATAAACTCAAGTCTTCGTTCACCTCTGCACCGGTTCTTGTCCACCCTAACATTTCCTCTCAATTTTTTGTCGAGGTTGACGCATCTGACTCCGGCGTGGGGGCTGTTCTCTCCCAGCGCTCCACCTCCGACCAGAGGCTGCACCCCTGTGCCTTCTTCTCACGCCGCCTGACACCAGCAGAACGCAATTATGATATCGGCAATAGAGAGCTACTTGCCGTGGTGTTGGCGCTGCAAGAATGGAGGCACTGGCTGGAGGGCTCGGAGACCCCTTTTGTGGTATTCACAGACCATAAGAATCTGGCCTACATTCGAACTGCTCGACGGCTCAATCCCAGACAAGCAAGGTGGGCATTATTCCTAGCCAGATTCAATTTCACCATGACCTTCCGCCCCGGCTCCCAGAATGGTAAGCCAGACGCCCTGTCGAGGATGCACTCCTGCCCCGAGGAAGAGGTCAAGACAGAGATGATCATTCCGCCATCACAAGTGCTGGGAGCGTTGCAGTGGGACATTGAAGGCCGTGTTAAGGAGGGACTCAAGAACGTCCCCTCTCCTAAGAACTGCCCTCAGGGACTTTTGTTTGTGATCCCAGAGCTCCGTCCAGAAGTGCTGAACTGGTCCCACAGTTCCAAGGTCGCCTGCCACCCAGGCATTACCCGTACCATTTTCCTCCTGTACCAGCGCTTTTGGTGGCCAACCTTCAGGGCCGACACCAGGGAATTCGTATCCGCCTGTGCCACTTGTGCCCGTAATAAGGCCTCACACCGGGCACCAGCTGGTCTTCTGCGCCCACTCCCCATCCCCTCCCGCCCGTGGTCACATGTGGCGTTGGACTTCATCACAGGACTTCCACCATCCAAGGGCAACACTGTGATATTGACTTTGGTGGACCGCTTCTCCAAGATGGCCCATTTCGTAGCCCTTGCCAAATTGCCCTCTGCACTTGAAACGGCAGAACTGATCGTACACCATGTTTTCCGGCTGCATGGTATCCCGGTGGATGTGGTGTCGGATAGAGGGCCACAATTCTCATCTGCAGTTTGGAGGGCATTCTGCAAATCATTAGGAGCATCGCCAAGCCTCTCTTCAGGATACCACCCGCAGACAAACGGTCAGACTGAGCGCACCAATCAAGATCTGGAGGCCGCCATCCGCTGCGTCTGTCACCAGCAACCAGCCTCCTGGGCGTTCAATCTACCGTGGATCGAGTATGCCCATAATACACTCATCAGCTCTGCTACAGGCATGTCACCCTTTCACTCTGCCTACGGTTACCAACCTCCCATTTTCCCTTCTCTGGAATCCGAGGTCACTGTCCCTTCTGTGGCTGCCCACCTGCACCGTGCACATCAAGCCTGGCGCAATACCCGGTCTGCACTACTACGCACCTCAGAACGCAACCAGCGCCTCGCTAACCGCCACCGCAGCACAGCACCAGACTACAGGCCCGGTCAGATGGTGTGGTTGTCGTCCCGTGATCTACCTCTCCAAGTGGACTCCAAGAAACTCCAGCCACGATTTATTGGACCCTATCCCATTGAGCGAATCATTAATCCCTCCGCCGTGCATCTACGCCTTCCCGAATCCTTGAGGATACATCCCTCATTCCATGTCTCTCTAATCAAGCCCGTTTCCACCAGTCCCTTGAGTCCTCCAGAGGTGCCTCCTCCACCTCCCAGACTTATTGATGGCCATCCCGCGTTCTCAGTCAAGGCTATTCTCGATGTGAGGAGAAGGGGCAGGGGTTTCCAGTATCTGGTCGACTGGGAGGGCTACGGCCCCGAGGACCGATCATGGGTCCCACGTTCACTTATTCTAGACCCCTCACTGTTAACTACCTTTTATGATCACTTTCCGGAGAAACCAGGTAAGCCGCCAGGTGGCGTCCATTAAGGGGGGGGGGTACTGTTGTGTTTTTAGTGTTTTTCCTGCTTTCTCCTCTTGTCTACAACTGTGCTTCTAGTGATTTGTCATCGGCGAGAGGCGGACCTTGATGCACACCTGCTCACAATTAGCACTCCGGTATATAGGCACGTCACGGTCAGCTTGGCCTCGCCGGTTATTGTCTCCTGCACCTCCCACGTGCATGTGCCTGCTTCGTTTCATCAGTCCCGGTATGTTGCCACTCCTTATTCCTGTAATCCCTCACCTCTTTGTGCTTGCTTCCTAGCCCCCCCTGAGGTAAAGAGGATTTTTGTGTTGGACTTATTGCTGTGTTCAGTGCGCCCTGGCCTACCTCCCTGCCGACCACTGTGGAACCTTTTTTTGTTGATTATTCATGGTGTGCATCTTTGCCCCATCGCCTTTTGTTGTAATTGTTGGACTTATTAAATATTCCCCTTTTATTATTCAACATTGCCTCTTGTCTCTGCATCCTGGGATCACCGTGATCAAATCTTAACATAATGTCCTAAAATCCAAATAAGAAGTGCTAAACAGCATGTGCAAATTATAAAATTATCTGTAGTATTAGTAGGTGTGTGCCGGATGGTCTATTAAAGGGGCTGTTTGCAACATTTACACAGATGCCTAGAGGGTGCCAATGAATTTTACATAGTATATCCCGCCATCTTACGGCTTCTTTTATGCAACGACGTAAATACGTAAGTACGTAACACATGCACGCGCATTAGCTTTAGGTGTTGTTAGCTAATAATAGCAATTTGGATATCTAGCGTTAGCTGTCATTGAATGTATATCATAGACATCTTATAAGTAGACGCAGCATTGGCTGCTGTGACGCGAGAAATTCGGCCGCCATCTTGAAGTGGTGATGAGGAGCCGGCGAGCAGCCTAAACTGACAGTTGACAGGTAGAAAACAAAGATGGTGTTCAGCGTTTTCCTGTTCAAATGAGCGGACTGTTGAAAATAGGAATCGGGGGACTACTTTTCACAAGTAAGATTTAACATTAACGTACTATTGGTTGTATTTTGTGAAAAGAATATTACCACAGAGTTGAGAAGGAGCAAAGATCTTCAATAGTACTGAAATCAATTAAATTAAAAAATGTCATGCTTGAACAACATAAAGTTGAAATAAATGATTGTAACACCTAGAACAAAATTCACCAGCCGCCACTGATAATGATACATTCTCATTTTAGGCAAAGCATAAGACATTTTTATGTCTTATTAATTAAGACTTTCTTAACAGTATAATTGTAACCAGGAATAAGTCTTCAAGTAACAATATTCAAATACTAACATTGTTGGGTAAGACAGAATTTGGTTTTAGTCTGAATCCAGTGAAACGGATTGGTGGTTTTAGCTGATAAAGACTTTCAGGTGTTTATATATTTAAGTTAAAGTTAAAGTACCAATGATAGTCACACACACACTAGGTGTGGTGAAATTTGTCCTCTGCATTTGACCCATCCCCTTGATCACCCCCTGGGAGGTGAGGGGAGCAGTGGGCAGCAGCGGTGCCGCGCCCGGGAATAATTTTTGGTGATTTAACCCCCAATTCCAACCCTTGATGCTGAGTGCCAAGCAGGGAGGCAATGGGTCCCATTTTTTTATAGTCTTTGGTATGACTCGGCCGGGGTTTGAACCCACAACCTACCAATCTCAGGGCGGACACTCTAACCACTAGGCCACTGAGTAGGTTACCACTAGGCCACTGAGTAGGTTAATATATGTTTATGTTTAAGTATTTGGCAGATGCTTTTATCCAAAGCGACATACATAAAAAATACATATAAAACAATCACTGTAAACATTATCATTTAAGGGAAGAATGTAATACAAAATATCAATACAAAGTGTCAAGACAGAATAAACTCTCTGCTGCTGCATCAACAGAGATACAGTCTATAGGTCCCTAAGATATATAGATATCTAATGTATTCATACATTGTTTATGTAGGATATACGCATGTGTATATATAACCTAATCATATTGTTTCTTGAACTTAAAAATAGCTTAATGTTTTTTCCCCTCTTTTCTGGGATTATATTCCCAGTTTTGATCTCGGACGTCTGGTCACTAATAGCATATAAGAATATTCTATTACTGTTAAGCAAAATATGAATAATAAAATACGCCAAAACATGGGTCCTTTATCATAGCAACACGTATGACAAAAAAACGCATGAAAATCAGTGGTATTCAGTGAGGTAAGCTCAATTAAATGCGCTGAGAGTTCATTGCTCCTGCCAAATGAATTGCACTGAGTGGAGCGGATCACCACTCCAAGATGGCGGCCCCGCGTCTCGTCAGCGCTAGTAGGCAGTAGCGCTCGATGCTGCGTCTACTTATAAGATGTCTATGATGTATATCCTATGACAACAACAACATGTCTGCAAATTGTTTGTGGCTTCACTTCGTCTGCTTTTGTATGTGTGCACGCCATCCCTGCGAGTATGTGTTGACGAGACTGGATGAGTGACTGTCGTAAACACCAATCATTTTATTCGGGTCGATAATTTTTTTATCTCCTAAAATTTGTAATTGTGAAAAATATAGACAATTATCAATCAAAAGTGTTCTGTTAAACCACTAATGGTAACATAAGCGGTGGTGGTATTATATTTTTTGCTTTGAAAAATGTAACTGTGAGGAAGTTGCAAACAGCACCTTTAAGACTGCATGTACAATTAATAAAGGCAAAATTGGTGCAAACCGCCCTATTTAAATGAGGATTTTGTGTGTATACAGGCTGTCACCATGGAGACACTCATTTCCCTTTACATTTATGGCATCTTATGGTCCAACCGGTGGCGTTTTTTGACATGCAGAACACAAATATAATATGCACAGCCTTTTCTGGGCTATATGGAAGTGTGATCTAGACAACATAACCTACTTTTAGAACACTGAAGGTATGTTCTGGGAGATGCTGTGGCGTTGGGACGGTGCGTCTGGATCATTCCAAAAAGGAAAATAATTTTTTTCATGTTGGAGATATTTTACATTTTATTTATTTATTACCGACATGAAACCCATGAACGCCATTAAAAACCGGCAGCAGACACCAAAATGAATGATTTCATTTCATTTTAAAGCTGCGCCAAATACAATATAATACAACAACAAGAGAAGTGTCCTACACTTCTCTTTTGCAAAGTAAATCTGTACAGCAGATATGAGCATCTACATCAACAATATGATTTGCTGGAGTAGCTGGACAGGACAGATTAAAAAAATGTAATAAAAATTAATTAGCCAATTAAGTCCTAAAATTATATTTCCATTGATTAAGATTGCGATCGTCTACTTTTTCACAAGCATTTTTGCAGAACTGTGCCAGTTTGCACAAACATTTCAAAAGTGATGAATATATATTGAAAACAGTGACTGCAGAACAGTTTTAGTCTTGAAAAATCACATTGCGAGCACTAAATAATTATATTGGCATCTTCTCCTCCCAGTATTGTGGGCATTCTAATAATCGGCATATATATTCTGCGTGTATATGAGGACAGATACGATAAATGGATTGCGCTCTCTATTTTGATTATTTAGGAATAATCAAAATATAATTTGTTGCCATTACATTTTTAAGTAAAAATATGGCACATCCATCCATCCATCCATTTTCTACCGCTTATTCCCTTTGGGGTCGCGTTGGCGCTGGAGCCTATCTCAGCTACAATCGGGCAGAAGGCGGGGTACACCCTGGACAAGTCGCCACCTCATCGCAGGGCCAACACAGATAGACAGACATCATTCACACTCACATTCACACACTAGGGCCAATTTAGTGTTGCCAATCAACCTATCCCCAGGTGCATGTCTTTGGAGGTGGGAGGAAGCCGGAGTACCCGGAGGGAACTCACACAGTCACGGGGAGAACATGCAAACTCCACACAGAAAGATCCCGAGCCCGGGATTGAACCCAAGACTACAATGGACCTTCGTATTGTGAGGCAGACGCACTAACCCCTCTTCCACCGTGCTGCCCCTAAAAATATGGCACAACATTTGCAAAAATTGTTGGAGTTTGGATGACTAAAAGTTGCAAGGACTGCTTTATTTGATGGCCCAAATAATAATTCCCGCAATAATCATCATTGTTTTTCCGCATTTAGTGAAGAGATGGTTACCTGTCTCGCACAGCAAAATCCTTCTGCTGCTCCAAGGCGTGGACGAAGATGATCAAGAAGTGCTTGTTATTGAGAAGGGTGGCGAACATTGTGATGCCTTCCTCCACGTTGGGTCTGGTCTGGTTGGTGGCCTGATGGCAAAGGGCAGAAAATAATTATTTCAGCGAAGGACCTCTGACACACCTGCTCATCTTTCCTCATCTATTTTTATCCCTTTCATCCGGTCCCCGGCGAGCACCCAGTTCTCGTTTTCTGCAGCTCCCTAAATGTGCAGAGTCGACTTAATGAGTCTGGTCTATCAATGGGTGCGACTACGCAGCAGTGTGACAAAGTCTTCCCTCTGGACTTCAACCATATGGTGCAGTTTGCACGCTGACAGAAGGAGAACAGAGGTGTCCATTAAGATAAATGCTCGCCTGTGAGATTTATTTGCCGCGACCTGGAAACACTTCCTGGGAAGATGACGCGGATCCAGGGCACTTCATCACAGTCAGACAGGCTCCCCCTCTGGCTGCCGACCCCAAAACTAGCTCGGGATTGTTACTTTCTCTGGTAATGTGCACACACGTGCGTGCTCCCACTTTTAGCATGCAGGGAAAGGTGTGAAAGTGCACACTCTCCCACTGTCTTCAAATGGCTGCCTCCTTCCAGTCTCACATGCACTCACAAAACAAGAAGAATTTCCACGAGATCTGTTCAGCCATCCGACGTGTACTAAGTTGGAGTGTTTTACAAATCTGGTGCGTAGGGAGAACATGCATTAAGCATTAACTACACACACAAACTGCACAATATGCCTTTTTTACTTCTCATCAACAACCTCACCGTAGAGCCTTAATAAGCTTCTGTGTGACCCAGTTGAAAAAAGCAAGGAATGAATAAGGACCCAAATCAAGGCACTCTGGCAGAAGCGTGTGCAAGCAAACTTCCTAATGGCTTAACCCCTCACCTGCCAGTCCTGGAGCAGCGGGTGGGTCTCTGGCAGAGCTCGAGGGCCCATTGAATCATACTCATAGGCGGGCTGGACCAGGCGCCTCTCGTAATCAGAGCACATCTGAAAAACACACGCATAGAGAGGAGGTTGGAAAAAAAGCCAGCTGCAATCATAATTACATGACTATGAGACCAAAACCAGCAGAAAAAGAGGCAGCCTTGAACATTTTCGGGTAAATCAAGACCGGAACCAAAGGGCACCCTTATGCAGAGAGGCCCTTCAATGGACTCTGAGTGAGGATTGAAAAGGAAACATGACACCGTGACGCCAAACATCGCCAGACCTAATGGTTTCGGAGACCAACTGACAGGGGGCCAAGTGGCGGCCTTTTAGATCTGTCTGTCAATTTAGGACAGCTACATTTGGCTTGTATGTGGTCTGTGTCACAGATGCAGTCCAGTGAAGAAACAAGAGCGTCACAAGGACCATGTTTGCTTGGGGTGCACAAAATAAATCAATTCACATCCGGATCGCAATTCTTATTCATCCCGATTCTAAATCGATTAAAATGTAAAAAAATCGATTAAAAAAGAAAAAAGATGATAGGACATACAAATCATTTAGTATTTGGAAGTCGTAAAAACAATTTGGAATATTTTTTTTTCCCTTTTTGCTAAAATTTCTCAAACTTCAATCCTAAACAAAAATATCAAACACATATTTTTATTTTTGTTTCAACCCTTTTGAAGGCCTTTTTTGACAGATAATGTCACAGATCAAAAAACCCATGCTTTGCAAATTTATACTATTTGAAAATGAATTTGATCACAAAACCTTCAAAGTGTTAAAAAAAAAAAAAATACAACATTTCTTGGTTGGTATTTTTGTTTCAAGATTTGAGCAAAAAAAAAGAAAAAAAAAAAGAAATGCTTTTAATGCCTTCTGAAAAATGAAGAACTTTTATGTAGGGGTGCATATAAAAATCGATTCACACCCGAATCGCGATTTTAATTCATCTCGATTCTAAATCGACCCATAATTTTCAAAAATCGTTTAAAAAAACAAAAAAACCCACTTTCAAATCCTAAATATATCAAAATAATACATTTTAAAAAGACGGTTTTAGGCCATCTCTATGCAACCAGAAGGAGCTATTTTAACCAGTAACCTTTTTTGAAAAAGTTTCATTATGTCATCATTATGCCAAATAACACATTGCGAGAATCTAAAATAGATTCGGAAGGAATCGTCACTCCAGGAATCAAAATTGGATCGAATCGTTATGTGCTCAAAGATTCACACCCCTAATGTTTGTTGTCTGGGTGGAAAATACCAGAGGATAAATCTTATTCGTGTGTCCAGTGTAGTAAATCAACATGGCTGCCGGCACACTGGGAGCGTAATGTGGACATGTGAGTTGAGAGTGATTTGCGAAATCAGAAGGAAAAGTTATCCTGTCTCAGTGCCCGCCATTGTTCTGTCTCCTTGAAAGTCAAAGCCTGTGCTTGCAAGATAAAGCCTGCTGAGTTGTGCGCCTGTGTATTTGTGGAAAAATACCCACGCACTGATGGACCCCTTTAGGGTGGATCACACGTCAGAAAAATGCTTACCTATAGAGAACACATTAACTCTCCACCAGGGTGCCAATTTATGCGACATTTTGCTACACCTACTGTGCATTCAAAGCCCCAAGGTGAATATTCCTGCATATTCCAAGAGGCAGGGAGTATGAAATAGGACATGCAGGGAGAAGAGATTAGCTCAGCAGCAGCAGCAGCAGAAAGAAAAATGATGGTGCCTCTAGAAATCAGATCGAGGAGATAAACTAAGATTCTCACCTTCGGGAAGAACGTGCGCGTGACAAACTGTTTATACTCCAGGAATGGGATGCCCTGGCTGCGATTGAGTTCCTTGGTCAAGTCTGTCATGTCTGTCTGCAACTCTGCAAAGCCTAAAAGGACAAATACAAATGCTTTCCAAGGTGAAAACACACTAAAAGGACACCGGGGGTTAAAGGCTTTCTAAATCTATGTAAGTGTTTGTTACGGCTATTTTAAGGGGAGTTGGTTCTTTTGGCTCGGCTCCCAAAAAAGAGCTCCATAAAAGATCCTTAGTTTTTTTTTTTGTCGCCTAAAGTGGTCATTAAAATAAGTGTACAATTAATTTCTATTGTAAAAATATAATTATATCAAATGTTAATTATTCATTTGGCTTTTTTATGTTCTCAACGTGTAACAGATTGCTACAAAAACACATTTTAAAGACCAAGTCATTTAGACCAAATGGACCAAAGCAATTTGAGAAGTTAGGCAAACACAAGTAATCATCTGGAAATATATCTTATGATGTACCCCAGGGGGACCAACATTGTTCAATCTCCATACAATTAAAGTTAGTATTATTTACAGACAATACGACCACATTTTGTTCAGGAGAGAACACAAAAGGAGCTTATACGAATAATATCAGACATGTCACACCAGGAAGCAACGCCAGCTACGACAAAGACTGAAGTGACAGCTGAAACAATCAGCAAGTAAGAGTCATCTTTCGCTCCAAAAACTGTATTTTTCTGCACACTAGAGTCTTTTACCTTGAAAAAATGAATTACTTAAAAAAGAGAGTTTGATAAAAACAGACTATTATTGAATCTCAGTAGAAATAAAATAATGCTATTCCGTAACAGTAAGAAAGAAAGTCAAAGACAAATACAAAGTGAATACATTGATAAGGCAAATAAAAATATGCTGTTAGGGTAAACAAAATTTGTTAATATAATATTATAATATTTATATTAATATGTTCTGGACCAAAATCACTCCATATTCTCCACTGCTCTCAAATATTACCATATTGGAGTAATTAAGTAGAAGTATGGGGGAAATAATTACATAAGTATTCCTCTTTATTCCCTAACAATAACCTGCTACCCAAGAATGTACAACAATTCTTCTCAACAAAAGAGTAAAAATATAACCTGGGAAAATTTAACTTAACACAAACTTTTTGGGGGAATTTTGCCTATCGTTCACAATCATAATGAAAGACGTGACGACAGATGGATTTTTTTTAAATAAACGTAAATAAAAGTATGCTTACATCAAAGCCAATGGGAGCTCCATTATTCCGCCAATAAATAACCATTCAAAAAGCGGCAACAATACTCAATTTACATTTCGTGACTTGTTTCTTCACCAAGTATTAGTAATATTATTAATATAAGCGATAATGCAGACAAACTATTTATAGCAGCGACGTGATCACTATCACGTGTCCCTATGTTTACATCATCGAGTGGTATGCTGCTTCCTCGCTTCCTTGCTCCCTGTAAATTTATTGTAGATCATAAATCATGCATCTCACCTGGACAGAAGAAGTCTGAGGAGGTAATCCGATAAATTGGGACATTTTGACAGCCATTTAGGACCTGGAAATGGCGAGAACGACACTAAAAGACGCTTGGTCCCCACATACCCTAGCCCGTTTCTTCATGAGGTTTATGAGTGATTGTTCATCTAAACAGGAATATATGAACATCCTAGCAGTCGGCATCTTAATGACAGCAGATGCTGTACAGTAAGTGATGTTTTATTATGTTTGTTGGCTCTTATAAAATCTGCAGCGAGTAATAATCAGAGATGAAAAAAAAAAAGCAAACGTTGTGATGCGTTTTTGAAATTAATGCACCACATATGCTTAAAATGCGCGAAATACATAAATATTAAATGCAATTATTAATGTGCCCGTTACTACATTACAAATATACTTACATCATGTATATAAAACGTCAATGGCGGTGTTTGGATGTTTTTTTAGGGGCGGAATTGTTACTTCTGCGGGGACGCATAGCAGCGCTGGTAGCATTCCTTTCAAGGCAGAAGACAAGCAGGAGTAGCGTGGAGGTAAGATGAAGTCTTTTAATAGATTAAACGCAAGACAAAAATACAAAACTGAGGATACTAGCAAGCATGGAGCTAAAAAACACAAAATGTCACCAAGGGTGAAAAACGAGGAATGCTAGTGTGTACACACTTACTCCAGCGAGGAGAAAAAACAGGAGAACGTATATGTTGCCTATAGCAAACATTGACCCAGCAACTACTGCTGGGTGACAGGAAACTATATAGGGGAGTGATTAACCAAAACACCTGGTGGGAACACTAATTACAAAACTCAGGTGAGGAGAATCAGTGCCCATGGAAACCAACAGAAAACAAGGAAAGGGTGCACCTAGGGAACAGACTAAAACAGAAAAACTACCAAACATAAATCATGCCATGACCCGGGTAACGGATCATGACAGGAATTGCGCGGCTCTCATAGGCTCCATTTTAAGCAGACTTTTGATCGCATTTATTTAATATTTAGAATGCAAAAAAAATTAAACATCCATTGTCATTTCTCTAATAATGTTTGTCAACAATAGGTAATATTCCAAAAAAAAGTGCAGTTCCCCTTTAAAACCTTTAGTATAACAGTGTGTGGAATTAATCTATGAAATGGATTCAACAAAGAAGTCAAACAAAGTATGAATATGATCCAATTTAAGAAACTGTTCAATTTCAAAGTGTTAACAAAGTAGAAAGAAGAAGAATCCTGATCATCTTGAACCTTATTAATAAATGAGACATATTTTATCATTCATCACATGTTCAGTAAATTATGTGAATCACAATTATTAACAACCATTATTAACCACAGCTTATTTTATTCATTATAACTTTATTGACTATTTAATCATTTGTTTGTGTCACAGATTCAACAACGGAAGTGAATAAATGAGTAAGAAATTGCTATGAAACGAAAAGGGGTAGAATCAAATAAGCTCTGCTTCTTCCTACACTTTTTTGGACAAGTTGTAATGAGCCTCTCTAAATATGTCATGTACTATATTGTAACTGTATGCATGTTCGATATTAATTAATGTCATAGCCATAATATGATTGTGTGTATTATTTGTACCATTTTTTCCACCTATTAACAATGAAACCGCACCTCAACAAAACATTAAACAACAGCATATAAACGATTCTGTGCAAAAGTAACAGTAAGGCAGCATCCAGGTAAGCTTTTGCTAGTCTTTAGTGAAGATTGGCATTCAGGAACACAAAGTGCCTCAACTTTTGTTTCCTGCTGCTCAATTTCCTCACCTTTCCAGCATGTAATATCTAACGATGTACGTTTTCTCATTCTTTATCGTCTCCCTCCCTCCTGTTGACGGTCTTATGACTTTGCAGGGATTAACACCATTACTCAGCGTTGAAACGTACGACATCACACATTTTCAACAATCATCTTTAACAGAAACAAAAAGACGACCAATAACATGGCTGGTTCACTACAAAGACTCGACTGTAAGGGCCTTTTCCTTCGCGAACTAGAGATGTAACAATATCAAAATCTCACAATACGATATTGTCACGGTATTAAGGCCACGGTACAGTATTGTTGTGGTATATGTACAAATAAAACCATTTAATAATAATGCAGGAGCATCCACTGTTTCAAGCAAAAAGAAAAAAACACTTATAGTTGAGTGCCTTTAAAGTGACAATGTAAACCTCCCGAGTAACAACAATAATGTTTGGTTTAGTTTCAACTTTTACTTTCTGAGAAGCAGTGTCCTCCACAGCGGACATTTTTTATATCAGTTTGGAGACTGCAGTTTCTCAGACATTACAGATTGATGTTTAGCCTCGCTGGCTTTAAATACCTTTTCCAGGTGATGGTTTATCAATAGCTCCTCAAATTACTCGTATTGCCCGTGGTGTGCTGTATCCGCATGCCTACTGGGCGCTTTCCCTTGGCTCAGTAAATGCTCGAGACGAACGAAGCGCACTTTACAGAACGAAGATTTAATTGACTCTGCCAAAGATGTTATGTTTTTGCCAGGGTTTGTTTGTCAGTTTGTTAGCGACATAACTCAAAAAGTTCTGGACGTATTTTCAGGAAATGTCCGAAAAATACAATTCCTTTTATCTACTACAAACACACTCTTCCCGCAGGCTTCCTCTTTCTCTCCCCTTTACGGCGTTCCACGCCTCAGGATTTTGGGAGATGTTATGTTTATTTTCAAACTGGCCAACGCAAAAGTGGCAGAAAAAAACTATACTCACCAAGTTTTTGTTTGATACCGTCACATGTTACGGCATTATTGTGAGGATTTTGAAACCGCGGTATCTACAATACTGTGACATTCCTGCGAACTACCCATCACTAGTTGTTATAACAGCATGGCTCAAACTTAACTTATTCCATTTCCAAGAAAAAGCAGCATTTATATCTAGGAGAGGATTTGCATGGTGGATTAGCTCGATGTTTGATTGGTGTTAGGAAGTTCACCTTCTGGACTGGAACCAACACTTCCAGTAATTACAACAAAGGTATCAATGTACACACAGGCTGTATTATGTAGTTGTATTTTTCTTGTTGAGACTCCCTTTTCTCTTGTGCACAATATTACACACTTTCACAAAAAAAAATGCAGAGGTTTCAAGACTTTTCCAGGAATCCGCCATTACCTGACACTCTTGTTGGACCTAAGAAGAGGATTGCACTTCATATTTTTTTCTCAGTAAAAATGAGTTCAAATGAGTCCAAACAAGCCAGGCTCATTTCAAAAGAAGATATTTTAACCCAGGATTGGAAAATAGAAACCGGAGCACTCAATCACTATCTCTCAGAAGTGTGTTCAGGCTGATGTTTACATGCTGTGTTCCAGCATGTTCTAATGGTGGCGTGTTATAAGAGAAGATAATGTCCTGCTCTAATCAGAGCTGCTGATCTCTACAACAGAGCCCTTCCTGCCGCACCATGTGAGACATATTTGGGTTACAATGCTGTTTTCTTCAGACTGTGTTTGCCTGGAAAGACAGGAAAACAAGACCTGGGGGATGTAGGAAAAGCTCTCTCTGGAGTTATCTATGCTGCCGCTCACTAATGTGCTCTAAAGCAGGAGTCAGTTCACACTCTCAACTCCTGATTGGCCCCAGAAGGCCCAAACACCAGACCTTCCCCTTCCTGTAAGCTGGAACATGTTAATTTCCCATCTTGCTTTCCTCCCTAGTCTTCTGTTTTATCTTTTGTCTCAGCAGACATGTGTCTTGTTGTGGACACTCACCCTCAAATAGGTCACAAATCTTTCCTTGTCCACTGACTAACCTCTCCTCCTCCTCCTCCGTTACACTTCTGCTTTTCCTCGCACTTCCCGCCTTGTCTCCTACACCTATTGCTTCCTCCCTCTATCCACCCCCCATCTCTAAGCCATAAATCTGGCGGCTCATACATGGAGTGGCCTTCACAAAGCTTTACTCGCATGCCCTAGAAACACACACAGGCACGCAAACGCACACACACACACACACACACACACACACAAACGCGCAAACGGGCGCACGTACATGCATGTCAAGGCCTCGCTATACCGAAGAGGCGATGTGGCGAAATCACTGTGACTGCATGTGACTGATCACTTGTCAGGCGCTGCGTTTTATGAGTCATGCTTACTAGGCACAAATCTGTCAACAGATGCATCACCGGCGCATTTTCAACGGGAAAGCATCCTCCAACAAACACTGGAAGAAGTGTACAAAACAACACAAGCAAAGGTGGTCGATATTTCTGTCTCCCCTCAATGCTCTTTTTTTTGTAAACTGACACAAAACGTCATTTGAGGTCTGAAGACTTATGAAATAGCACTGTGGAACTGTGTGTGTGTGTGTGTGTGTGCCTGTGTGTGTTAAACGCACCTTTGCGGATCTCTTCTCTGATCTGGGACTCCATCTCTTCCATTTGGAGTAAAGTTTTCTGCCAGTAGCGTTCTGCCCTTCGGCTCTTTGTGCAGTAAATGACAAGGGCTGAGACAGACATGAGAAAAAAAAAGTTTCGATACGTTTCAATCTGCAGACTGTCAACTGTACAACAAGTAGCACGGTGGTACCTCGGTTTTCATATGCCCCTGTTTTGGTATGATTTGGTTTTAGGCGGAAATTTTCAGCAAAAATTAGTCTCGGTTTTCGTACCTTGTCTCGGGTTTTAGTACAATTACTGTCATTTGCTGACTATAGAGAACACACACTTCAATTAATTTTGTACATAAATGCTGCACATGTCTATAAGCTGCGGGTGTACACATTGAAACATGAAATATTTACACAAGCGCTCGTGTTCATTCACAAATTTAACAAAAGACACTCCCTGTAACACGCATACAGTAGCCTACTGGAGATGTCATTGAACACTGTCTTAGTCCTTTTCTTTCCCCTGCTGAAGTTGTTCTGTTGGATGCGCTGCGTTCTGCTCTTTCGGCCTGTTAGTGGTGGTAGATTTCCGTTCTGTGCAGTGGCTGTTTTCTTTTTCGATGGCCGGCTCGTTTGTCTTTGGCTTTGTGGCTGATTCTTGTGCATTCCGTCGTGTCTTCTGCATGATGAGGGTGAGTCCATAATGCGCTAAATAACTGAAGATTGTTTGAGTGTTTTTGATTTAATGTGAACAATTTCATTGGTGCACCGTGACCCGTTCAGCAAATTCACTGGTCTGGTGTGACAAGGCTAAATTGAGGCTAAAATATATAAATTAGCATTATTTTATTTTTATTTATTATTTATTTTATAAAGCGCAGGATTTAAAGCGTGGTAAAAAAAAAAAGTAGAATTCCGGTGGTCAGTGAGTCTCAGTGCTTTTTTTTAGTACAGCTGCAAACAACTCACTATAGAGCCAAATAAAGTTGTAGCATACCAATAATAGTAGTACCAGAGTCAACAAGAACCATAGAGTCCGTGATTTTAGATTGTCGCTGAACGCACCACACCCAACGATCACAAACAATCAAAGATAATATGGCGCTGACTGGCTGTTTTGCATGTAATTGCATTAGTTGATTTAAACACAGTAGTCTTAGCATACAGCCGTTGTCTGTGTGTTCTTTGTACCATAAGTTCCGGACTATAAGCCCCTACTTTTTTTCTACACTTAGAATCCTGTGGCTTAAAAAACAGTGAAGCTGATTTATGGATTTTTCTTTGCTGACGTTCATAATGCAAATAGTTTAAAAAAAACAACAACAAGCGAGGACACTGACAAGGTGTGTTATTGTGTGTGCTATGGCGACATCTTTTAGAAGAGTTCACTTACTGGAGGTGCCTGTAGTGCCTCAGTGCCCTTCTGTTTAGAGCGTTCAACGGGACGTAGCACTGCCATTCCGTCTTCTAGCCTTCCGTAGCTTTCTACTCACATGGATTCTTCATTCATCACTTCAAGTAACGATTGTGAGTTTTACAGTATAACTAAAATGGTTTATGCTTACTAAACCGTCCTATGTGTGATTTGTACGTGCTATCGTAATGTAATCAAGCAATTGTCGTTAGCATTAGCTAATATGTGACACATTTACGAGTGTCTTTGTTAGTATTATTAACTTACAATGGCATTCTTTTTGTATGGTTTCAGTTTAAATTTAAATTTATCAAGACGTCACCGTGGAGTTATTGAGTCTGTTTAGCTGATTGAAGAGCTAGCTTCCGCAGTTAGTGGGTCCATGACGATGACTTCCTATTTTGTTTAATCAGCCAATCTACTGATAGGTTACAGGCAATTTTCAGAAACAATTAAGGTGTGTAAATAAACATTTACAAAATCTTTCTGTTTAAAAACCTAATTTCACAACGTACTTATAGTCCGGTGGGGCTAATAAAAGCAACATAATTTCTAAAATTTAGTGGGTGCGGCTTATTTACTGGTGCGCTCTATAGTCCGAAAAATACGGTATACAACAACAGTGCCAGCACTATGATAAAGAAGGTGAGAAAACTACTCAACTCAAGAAAGAAGTTGTAGCAAAGTACAAAGGTGGTATTTGTCTTGTTGCTCATCCCTGTCAAGGGTCTTCAATAAAGATAAAAGTGATGTTAAATGTTATTTTATCAATTTCCTTTGTCTCTCTCATGCATTCTTCATGGTTTTCTGCCTGTAAAACTCTAATTCTTCTCTATAAAAAGTTTTGTGTTACCATTTTTGGGTGTCTGGAGGTACCAATGTATAAGGAATAATGGTGAAAGGTTGTTTGACAATTGTTCACTGCTTTTTATTTCGATACAAACAAGTGTGTTGGGAGTTATTACTGTGTTGTTATTTCATGTTGATTCTGCTAGTGTATACTGCTGGGAGCCATGCAACGTCTTCTGCAGTGGACATTTGTTGTGTGTCTATTTCTTTTTAATAAAAATGGCCCAGTTATGCAAACACACATGGCCACTGCAGAGGACAGTGACTCTTTGGTTTAGTTGTATGTGCACTAATGTAACTTACGATATATAAACCAATGTGATATTGCGTCAGATAGTGTAAAGAATGTGACCTTCTAAAGCCATGTGGTAACAAACAATGATGTCTTTGTGCTGTGGGCCCTGAAGACAAGCAAGCCCAGGAAACTAAAATCCATGAAGTGTGTTTGTGTGCTCCACATCTGGATTATCTATTGCTGCTGCTGGCGACTTACCCACAGTGCAGAGCAGCAGTAGGACGCAGCACACCACAATGGAGACCACAATGGCCAACTCGCTGCCGCCAAGCTGAACTTTGGCGATGGTGTGCCGGTAGTTGCCCACTTGTACCTGCGGAGAAAGAAGGAGTACAAACACATGGAGATGAGTGCTTGTTTGTAGGATTACACCAAAAGCCAACTGGCTGCACATCAAAGCCAGTGGAGGAAAATAATTTAGCACAGGCAACTGCAGAAACCATTTCATGCAGAGGTAAATCAGTCAAATTGTTGATGTGATGGAAATTGATTTGAACTGGAGGCTCAACTTTCTTCCAAGCTACCAAACAGTCAGATATTCAGTCAACCGCAGACGCTATTCAGGCTTTTAAAAAACACAACATACCAATCAAATGCTTTCATAATACAGTATATACTTTACCTGAATTTCTCCGATGGGAATATTAAAGTATCTGTCTGTCTGTCTGTCTATTTTGAATGTTAAATAATTAGTTAAAAAAAAAAATCATAGGTCATGAGCCTGCCATGTGACCAGTAGAAGTGCAAAGCAGCGACAAAAATAATCAGGCCCACAGATTCATGTCAAAAAGAAACATAAAAGACTTTCAAAGTGTCCACAAGCCTTGTCCCTCTTTCAATGATACGCCCAACTCATTTTGGATCTTACACTTGATGTTTAAACCCATGAGGGGATTTGATCAGAGCTCGGTGAAAAGTCTCATTGTGGCTTACAGCGCAACATTTTTTTTTTAATATGACAAAGTGTCACATTAAATTAAGGGGCGAATCTAACATGTTTTCCTGCTCGCCTTTTCTAATGACTTGTTTGACAGTATTACAACACAATAGCAGATTATGACAAGGATTTTCATGTATGCTAAATTTAGTGTTGCTGTGGGGAAACATTTGTTGTTAAGAGGAAAACAATCACAACTAAAAAAACAGCTGACATTGTCAAAAAAGACAAAATGTTTGTTTTAAGAACAAGCATTCAGAAGCATAACAGGCTTGATACCAAAAAATCGCCAACAAAAAAACGTTTTTTTAATGTAGAATGTTTCAAGTCTTGCCAACAAATTTAATGAAAAAAGCCTTTAATGACAATGTTACAATTTGTTCAAAAGCCGGACTCAGGTAAGCTATGTCGAACTGTTAAGCAATGATAAAATGGGGACACAAATATGTGATATTTGCACTAATGCAAAGCCGCACCCACAAATCAGTTGTTCCGACACAGGTGCAAGGAGGAATGTGAAAAATAGCCCGACTGCATGGAGCAGCAGGAGTCACATGCTCTGCCTAACCAAGCTGTGACAAGAAAAGGACTTTCACTTCTGCCTTCTGAGGAGTCAGCAGGATCTCTGTTGCCCCTCCTTACATCCTTCCCTCTCCCCATCCAATCCCAACATTCATACAACGAGATAAAAAGCCTCCAATCCTCACACCAAATCCCTTTTACACTAGTTTTCCTCTCTCTGGGGCTCCCCCACATCTTGGCGGCGAGGGGCATTTATTTACGCTACGAGAAAGAGCGAGCGCCTTCTTGCAGAGCCTGCATCATCCAGGCGGGGTGTAATGGAGGGTAAAACGCCATCGTTCCATGTTCCTGTTTCGCTCGGGGTACGAGAAACTATGTTTCCCCTTGTCTGCTTACGCTGCTCGGCTGCACTTCAGAGCCAAGCTAAACACTGGCTTGTAAAAATAGATCTAGCCTTGGAAAGAGAGTGAAAAAACACCAAAAGGCCATGAGCGCCGCACCAAGCAAACGTGTATAGATTTATGCAAATATAGCAACACAAAGGAGCAGAAGACGCACCCTGTGATTATGTTCATGTCAAATGTCATCCTCACTGCTATCATGCTCTTTGAAGAGGTCACCGCTTCATGGTATTTGACCTGTGACCTCGCTTTGTGAGTTTGCAAATTGCCAGTGTTTATTCTCAGACAATGGTCGTGGTTGTGGAGCAGCAAACATGTACACAACAAAACAAATTAATCTATTTCTGTGTGGGAAAAAGCAAATGTTTTTGCAGTAGCTCTCTAGTGACAGACTGACATATGTTTCAGAGCTATTTCAGCAAACCACTCACATTCAGGGGCTTATTTAAATATTGATGAATACTTTCCCCCTTAGAAACAGAGCAGGCTGCAGGAAAGCAAACAGCAGGGACAAGAAAGTGTGAGTTTATCAGTACAGCAAAGGGAGGCTGCACTACTGTGACGCAAAAAATGCATCCTTCAAGAAATATTTATCATATAGGATATACGTTTGAAATATATATTCTGTGTGAAAATAACGAACGCCATTAAAAGAATATTAAATGACACCAAAACGCATCAATTGAATTTGTTTTAATCAGACCTTAAAGTCGTCCAGCAGCTATGAAATTATAAAATGATGTTGCAAGGGAGGATGTTTGATAAGAAATTATCGTGTTCGAGCCTATTATCGAATCCTCTTATCGAACCGATTCCTTATCGATTCTCTTATCGAGTCCAGATAGGTTGTTGTATATGGAAAAAAACCCCACAATATTTGGTTTAACAAAAGCTCACTTTTATTATAAGAAAAAAATAAAATCTAATAAATAAATACATATTGACTGTTACCCCCCTAAAAAAATAAAATAAAATAAATAAATATTGACTGTTGTTACCCAAAGTATATTAAGTGGGATTTTTCAGAAAAACAAATATATACAGTAACACAACCTGTCTCTGTGATCACTATAGGTGTATAAATAATAATATAGTGTTAAATATTGGGCACAAAACTGAAAATAATACAGCTCTCCAAAAAGTGCACTTCTGCTGCTATTTGACATAACTGTTATGATGCTTTGACATTTTTGCACTTTATTTCTTTATTGAAAGAAAATTCTATGAAGAGAAAAGTTGTTTTCAAATGTGGTTACAATGCTAAAAAATGAAAAGTTAAAGCTAAAAAAAGAAATATACTTTATTGAGTTAGCATTATTTCTTTATAGGGGGAAAGATGTGATGATATGAGCTAGGGAATATAACAACTACACTACCCAGTATGCAATGGGAGTGACCAGCATGCGCGGTAGCCCCGAAAAGTGTTGTTGCATGTCGCCACCGACAGCTAAGAATGAGGTTATGAGCACGCTGTGAAAGTCAAGAACTCAGCCAACACGCCTCGTCTGCATTATTTATAATTAGACAGACAACACATATACAGTGTGATTTTGTTTTGTTTACAAAGAAAGAAAAACAAAAGTTAAAAAAGGGAGATCATGTCATGTATGTATGTGCTGCGGTTGCTTTAAGAACGTTGCGACAGCTGCCGTAAAGGAGGTGCGTTGCTAGCCTGGTTGCTATGTTTCCGGTTGGTCGTAAAAGTGTTCGTCATGTGTTTGTACGCTACTCAATCACTCAAATTATTCATTGGATTATACCTTTTGTTTTGAACTTCATTACACCTTGGAGCGCTTTTTCCGGTCCATTTTTTTCCTGCTTTCGCTATCTGCGCCTAATGACTGAGCTAGGTGACGTCATTTCTTGTGATGTCCCACGGGGCATTTCTGGTCGGGACGGGATTCGTTCCCAGGGATTCGAATAAAGAACCAACTCTTTTTCTTTACTATAGTGGTCTCGATAACGGGTACCGGTTATCAAACAGTGATTCGAGTCCGAGGACTCGGTTCTTTTCTTATCGAACAACCGGGAAAATCGGTTTCGAGTATCATCCCTAGATGTTGCTGAATAAACTATATGTCTAATATTTTTTTATTTCTGCTATGTTGAAGCCTACACGTAGGACGGAGAATTCTCTGTCCATCGTGTCTTTGTAGCGCAAGTGCGGCCCAGAGGTCATTTTCGGCCCGCAGCAATTTTTTTATTGGCCCTCGAAATGTTCTCAAGATTTTAAATGAATTCATTATCAATGAGGTATTGTAGATATAACACTAACAACTATTTGCTTTTTCTCCTATAACGCAAATTTTTTTTTTAACTAGCTTAGCATATTCCACATTGAATTGGTTTCAGCATATTTAATGTAATTAAAGCTGTAATGCAAAAAAATTATCAAAGTGGCCTTTTTTCAGCATACATTCCTTGGTGGAAAACGTTTGGACATCCCTGCTCTAATTGTATCAGAGATAAACTAGAGACAAAACAAACACTCCAGTGAGGAGTCAGAATCACAGCCCGACCCGTGTGTCCACATAAGCAGATTGTATCATATTGATAAAGTGTCTTGCTAAAAATGGCAGGTTGATTGATAACGGATTAAGGAGATAAAGCACATTACCCCGATTAAAAGCTGCCGTAAGCCAAGCATGTGTAATGATTTTATGGGTGCTCATGAATACTGACATATTATCAGTGTGGGTGCTGACATTACATTTGCCCAATTTGGTATTTTTGGGTTTACAACTGATGCATGTCTTCAGACAGCTAACAACCTGTCAGATGTGTGCCTTATTTACCATTTATAGCTCAAAGAATCATATCATTCTGAAAGGCTCACTGTGAGGCAGTAAAAACATCTGATTGATCCCAGCCAATCAGCAAAAACAATGGCATAAATTATGACACAAATGTTGAAATGATTATAATGACATATCATCAAAACATTGGGGTTATTAATCGAACAATAAATGATAAAGAAGTCGATAACTTTACCGTCATCGATAAAATTCCATGTCGCCATGTGTTTGTACTTTTCCATCTCTGACTTTCAAACAGGGTGCTAGAGGGTTCACTCTATGCATCGCTCTCGGCATCTGAGAATGTTGTGTAAGGATTGTGCTCTATAAATAAACTTGCCTTGCCCTGCCTTTATTCATTAATTAAATCTAAATGAACGGAGTGGATCCTCTTGTCAGTCATCCACAATCTTTGTCTCAGTGGGTGGAGGCGTGACCGCTATCTTACACGCACATGATTGTCTCTACTCGCATTAAGAAGCACTGTGAGGTATCAAAAATCAGGAGAAAAAAAGATGATTGCAATATTGGGAATATTTCAGCTTCACACCCAATGAGAAAGATTAGCCCATCAACATGGACGAATGAGCAAGTATGCCATTTTTTTAGGATAATTAAAAGTTATTGACCTTCCAATTACAATAGTCCATTTTTTTGGTAAAATCTAAATTCATTGCATATGGAAAAAATACCTCCATTATCATTTTTATATATTATAAATAAATTTTTGCTTAATTTGGTCTCAAAATAATGCTGAAAATAATATTGTTTATTAGCAATAATATGTGGGATAATACATTGTCCAGCCAAGTTTGCTGCCTGGGTCTAACGGTTATCTTATTAAACGTATAGTGATTAAAAATTAGACTAGATTATGTTGCATTTCCCTGGATTATGATATCTTGAAACATACAAAAATACTAGAAATGTACTAGGAGAGTACATATACTGAGCATGTGATGCCCATTGAATAATGTTAATGAGCTTAAAAAACTTGGGTGACTTGAGCTTTATATTATCCAAAATGTACAATATAGAGTTTGGATATTCTTGCCATGACATAGAAAAAAAGTAATCCCTGAATGATCCTTAAACATGTCAAACATCATTCAAAAATAAATGAGCTTGCTGGAACGTGCTTGCATATAGAAGAAAATAATCCCTGAAGTTGAGGATGAGGATTTGGTTGAAAACTTCAAAAACACACTTGTGTCCAAATCGGTTGTAGGCTTTGAACCAATAGCCTAACTATGAGCAACTCTGGAGGCACCAGATTAACATTTATACTGCACCAAGTATGCAGAGTCTATTATTACCATATGTGTATTTTGTAGTCATTTGTTTGTTAGATAGTTAGTTAGCTAGCAACGTAATTCAAAAGGAAGGATGTTCATGAACATTTCAAGAAATGTCAGCAATGGGATAAAGAACACGTGATTAGGTTTGGGGGTGATCCACATAATTTCTGATACTTTACGTTTATGTTACAAAGCTCAACTTCTCTTTGTGTGTGTATGCTAGCCCACCCGCCTCCACACACAGAGACAAAGAGAGTGATTGACTGACAAAAGGCTGACTCCATGTGATTTTGAAAGTCAGAAATTGGATAAAGAACAAGTGATTAGATTTTGGTGTGATCCAGATCACTATTTGGATTCAGGATTTTTAAAAAGGATTATTTATTACACACTACAATAAGATGAGTGACCTTCTTAAATGACCCTGCAACAATGTTGAACTGCATAGTGTGTTTGTGTGTCTTCTTCTTGCTTGCATACTTACAGTGACGGGCATCTCTGTCTCACGGGGGCTCAGTAGGCCGCTTATGGTGCAGTGGAAAAGCTGGTCATTATGGAAGCTGATGTTACAGGGGTACGGGCCAATCATCACAGAGTATTCATCTGGCATCAGCTCCAGATTGCTGGGCCCTTTCTGCGACAGGAAGGAACACAAACACCTGTCAGTCCAAGTGAGTTACGAGATGCCTGGGGGCCTCAGACAGGGTAAAATTGCACGGTGGTTAATTGCACTCCTAAGCAAGCTGAGGCGGCCTTGTCACGTAGCCGTCACGCAGGGGAGGCCAGCAGACGTTCGTCCAGTCTGGGCTGAAGTTCATCTTAAAGCAGCAAACAATCCCGCTAACTCTCTCACATGGAGTAGCCTCGTCTACACAAACAAATGTGCTGACAGCGACCCTGCACCTGCCCAAAATAACTTTCTCAGAACCTTTGCTGGAGTTTGTTGGAAAACGCGACATGGCAATTTCTATCAAGCAGCCGCCCTCAGGTCCACCTCCTGTGTCTATCAACAACAATGCTAAATGCTTCACTAATGAAAATTGTGAAACTTTTGAATAAGTGAGTGAATCCACAATCATGTATTATAAAATAAGAACAAAGCAACACAATGGTTTGAAATAGGCCCTCAAAATAATTTGGCTTGTACTGTTACCTGCCCAGATCACTTGCTTTGGAGGTTTACAACCTTGGTGGACCAGCCAGGACACGCAAAGGTTGGTTAGAGTTCAGACATTGTTCAGACATTATTGCATGACCAAAATGAAGACATTGTATTATCAAAAAAAAAGTTCTGTTCACACATACACACACAACTTCTAAGGTCTTTAAGTTTAGATGCAGTGTACTATCATTAGAACCTTTCTCCTAAGTAGATTATTAGAGGATGCAATTTAAACAGACAATTAAGAGAACGAATCAGGATATCGCCTGTACAGTACAAAGGCGTGTGTTCCCAGTGTGAAATTTAACACTCAAGCCTTACTTCTCCCACACTGTCATATTGAAAGTGGTTGAGCTGTCAGACAAGTATGGGGTACTGTATGTCATAACACACACTGAATATGATTCTGTGCTGCCAGATCTACATAAAGATCTTCTTGGATGGAGCTCAACTCCCAATAGCTGATGTCATGTTGTGCCTCTTTAGACAGTAAACTCAGAATCATACCAGAGAGCTTCTTACTGGGAGGAAACAGTGTCCTTACTCGAATAATCTCTATTATCTACAGATCTGTGCGACACTGCATTAAATGTTCTTAAGATGGCATGTGTTGTTTATTGTCTGAGCTGTCACACTTTTCACCCCCCTTCATATTGTTTTGTCTCACACTCACAGGAAGATATAGATGACTTTCACTCGTGTCCTGAAGGTGTTGTTTGGAGTGACTGTCAGCTTTTCCCGCTGGGGGACACATAAGCCCCTTTTCCACCCAGAAACTGTATCCTGGAGTTTTCACACCCACATCGTCAGGTAGGGCTTTTTGAATACCCACAACATTTATGTGGGGTTTGCTGATACGTTTGTACGATTACTCCGAGTACAGCTGTTATCTAATTTACTATTGTTTTGATTTGTCATTTGTGCAACAACATGGAATTAAAAGAAATAGGTTTACCGCATATGTGGATGGAGCCTGACATGCACACTGTGTAGAAACTGCGATAACAGTTTGAAATGTTCAAGAAATCCATTGACTCGGGGCTAATCTGTTATTACTGTAACAAAACATTGACGTTCCATTGTGCTTTTTACTTATGAGTTAAGATGATTTACAAAAAGGTTCCTGGAACCTTGCTACACTGAACACTAGGGATGTACAAACCATATGAGTTGGGAAATTGTGTTAGATGTAAATATAAACAGAATACAATGATTTGCAAATCATTTTCAACCCATATTCAGTTGAATATGCTACAAAGACAACATATTTGATGTTCAAACTGATAAACTTTTTTTTTTTTCAAATAATCATTAACTTTAGAATTTGATGCCAGCAACACGTGACAAAGAAGTTGGGAAAGGTGGAAATAAATACTGATAAAGTTGAGGAATGCTCATCAAACACTTATTTGGAACATCCCACAGGTGAACAGGCAAATTGGGAACAGGTGGGTGCCATGATTGGGTATAAAAGTAGATTCCATGAAATACTCAGTCATTCACAAACAAGGATGGGGCGAGGGTCACCACTTTGTCAACAAATGCGTGAGCAAATTGTTGAACAGTTTAAGAAAAACCTTTCTCAACCAGCTATTGCAAGGAATTTAGGGATTTCACCATCTACGGTCTGTAATATCATCAAAGGGTTCAGAGAATCTGGAGAAATCACTGCACGTAAGCAGCTAAGCCTGTCACCTTCGATCCCTCAGGCTGTACTGCATCAACAAGCGACATCAGTGTGTAAAGGATATCACCACATGGGCTCAGGAACACTTCAGAAACCCACTGTCAGTAACTACAGTTGGTCGCTACATCTGTAAGTGCAAGTTAAAACACTCCTATGCAAGGCAAAAAACGTTTATCAACAACACCCAGAAACGCCGTCGGCTTCGCTGGGCCTGAGCTCATCTAAGATGGACTGATACAAAGTGGAAAAGTGTTCTGTGGTTTGACGAGTCTATATTTCAAATTGTTTTTGGAAACTGTGGACGTCGTGTCCTCCGGACCAAAGAGGAAAAGAACCATCCGGATTGTTATAGGCGCAAAGTTGAAACCCAGCATCTGTGATGGTATGGGGGTGTATTAGTGCCCAAGACATGGGTAACTTACACATCTGTGAAGGCGCCATTAATGCTGAAAGGTACATACAGGTTTTGGAGCAATATATGTTGCCATCCAAGCAACGTTACCATAGACGCCCCTGCTTATTTCAGCAAGACAATGCCAAGCCGCGTGTTACATCAACGTGGCTTCATAGTAAAAGAGTGCGGATACTAGACTGCCCTGCCTGTAGTCCAGACCTGTCTCCCATTGAAAATGTGTGGCGCATTATGAAGCCTAAAATACCACAACGGAGACCCCCGGACTGTTGAACAACTTAAGCTGTACATCAAGCAAGAATGGGAAAGAATTCCACCTGAGAAGCTTAAAAAATGTGTCTCCTCAGTTCCCAGGCGTTTACTGAGTGTTGTTAAAAGTAAAGGCCATGTAACACAGTGGTGAACATGCCCTTTCCCAACTACTTTGGCATGTGTTGCAGCCATTAAATTCTAAGTTAATTATTATTTGCAAAAAAAAATAAAGTTTATGAGTTTGAACATCAAAGATCTTGTCTTTGTAGTGCATTCAATTGAATATGGGTTGAAAAGGATTTGCAAATCATTGTATTCCGTTTATATTTACTAACACAACATCTAACACAATTTCCCAACTCGTAAGGAAACGGGGTTTGTATATCGTTAGGATTTTATTGAGACCGACACCAATATCAATATTCCTCATTGGTATTCTTACCGGTACTACATGTGATTTATGTAAAGAAAGATGTGAAAAAATGTATTATTTTATAGTATTATTAGTAGCACAAGAGATTGTACACCAGCAACATCATGATACAACATCTAACAGCAGGGAAGTATTTTTCATTAGCACCTGCTAATCAAATAGTCAACTATGTTTGCAGTGCAAGGTGTATTGCAGTTGTTATGTCATCATTTTGTAAAGATCACACAGATCCATCACTGTGGTTCTATTCATTATAATTACTCTCAGTATATCCATTCATCCATTTCTACCGCTTCTCCCTATAATAATATTTAAAATAACAGTAATTAAATAGTAAAGTAAATGCTAATTTATTGTATTCATGTTTATTCACAAACATTTAACGTGATATAATGTAGCAAATATATAGTATAAATCAATACAATCAATTAGCATTTAGGTGGGTGTACAAAAAAATGTGTTATTCATGTTTGTGTTGCACACAGACCTATTTGAGTGACGGACCGGATGGCAGCATTGACAGCTACCGACGTATACGTGTCTGTGTCGTGTGTGTACTATATAAATAAAAAGACCCAGTGATTATTTAAAATGTTTACTTTATTGAGTGGATTAATATTTGCCTTTGAATTACTGGATGATGAAGAGGCGTTCACTTCAAACTGACACTAACGCTTACTAGCGTCCATGACTTTGGGAACTAGGAGGAAACATTGTAGTTTTACAAACTTTTGTGTGGTGTTGTCGACAACACTTGAACTGAAAGTGGCAGCGTGTCCCAATTACGATGGTCAGCTGGATAAAAAAAATACTGATAGCAGTATCATTAGTTCAGAATCTTAATGGTCTTCCTAGACCGACCCAATCAGGAACCAATACCAAACAATACTGGTACACGTATAGATCCCAGTAGGCCACAGGAACCTTTTTGTTCCAGGAACTATTCTTACCAAAATCTAAAGGTTCATGCACATGTGGTGCAAAAGGGTCTTTGGTTGAGCACATAATCTATCAGAGATAGTGGGTCTATAAGAGCTTCAAGTTTTTGTGTAATCCTGTTAATAATAGAGCTGTTCCTCATCTGAATTTCCTTAACGCTGAGAAGCATGTCTCTCAGGGTGGATTTATTTCAAAATAACTGAGACAAAGTAGGTAGTTTGGTGCAATAGTCGATTGAACGATTAGTGCTAAAGATAACAATGGTGCAAATTCCACAGTGAGTCTAAAAGTGTAATAATACCTAACAACTTCTGACTGAAAACCCTTGTCAGTTTTAACTTTAGCTGGAGCTTATTTTAGGGGATCAAGGACAATCTGGGAAAAACATCAGTCCAATCCTGGAGCAAGACGATATTCACAAACTGACAGGGTGTAAATCACAATATTGGGAATAAAATCCACAACAAGAAGGATATAATGATAGTTTTCTTCTGCCATCACAGTCCCTTAGGCTTGCATGAACAGATTGCAAAACGTTTTTTGTTCATCGCTCCCTCAAAGTTCCATTTAAACAAGCTTCAGCATTCCTTTGTGTAAAAAGTGCTAAATGTAAAATGAAGCCTTGCAGACACTTCAAGTCTTATATGTTTTTTTTCTTTTGTTCAACAATCTGATAATGAAGTGAAAATCAAATTGTATTTCACTGTTTGCTTTCTCCGCAGCCAAGTGGCTGACGTGAGGCTTTGATTGTGTTACTGTTTGTGTTTCTAGCCATTTCTTTTTATTCCACATTTCTCAGCAATTAACTTGGCGACCAACACGTTGGGATTACCAACAGGGAAGAAGGCCAAAATAACAAAAATAAGAGCCAATTTGGATGGAATTGCAATTTCCCTTTTTTTTTTCCATAAAAAGGCACGACAAGTGAGGAAGTGTGTGTATGTGTGTGTTTATCCCGACTGTGTTTCCTTGCTTTGATTACACCCTCAGGGCCCTGTCCTGTCTCCAGAGCAGGATGCCACCTCCCAGGTCTCTGTCAACAAATGCTTCCGAACACACACAAAAATGCTGACACAAAGAGCATTACGTTATCGTACCAAATATAATTTTAAGCATCTTGTTAAATACCCCATATTTAACACTAAAAATCAAACTAAATAATCCAAAAACAAAACCAACTGAAATTCAATCTTACCTCCTTATTAGTAGTGGTGGTTGACAAAACGTTCTTAATAATCAAAACACTCTCTCTTTCTCTCTATCATGCTACTGCCTACAAGTCAGCCACCGGTGGATTTCAAAGCCTTAAAGGGGAACATTATCACAATTTCAGAATATTTAAAACCATTAAAAATCAGTTCCCAGTGGCTTATTATATTTTTCGAAGTTTTTTTCAAAATTTTACCCATCACGCAATATCCCTAAAAAAAGTTTCAAAGTGCCTGATTTTAACCACCCGTCCATTTTCCTGTGACGTCACATAGTGAAGCCAACACAAACAAACATGGCGGAAAGAACAGCAAGCTATAGCGACATTAGCTCGGATTCAGACTCGGATTTCAGCGGCTTAAGCGATTCAACAGATTACGCATGTATTGAAACGGATGGTTGTAGTGTGGAGGCAGGTAGCGAAAACGAAATTGAAGAAGAAACTAAAGCTATTGAGCCATATCGGTTTGAACCGTATGCAAGCGAAACCGACGAAAACGACACGACAGCCAGCGACACGGGAGAAAGCGAGGACGAATTCGGCGATCGCCTTCTAACCAACGATTGGTATGTGTTTGTTTGGCATTAAAGGAAACTAACAACTATGAACTAGGTTTACAGCATATGAAATACATTTGGCAACAACATGCACTTTGAGAGTGCAGACAGCCCAATTTTCATCAATTAATATATTCTGTAGACATACCCTCATGTCAGCAGGCCAGGGAAGCTAGGATCGATATTCTTCTCTTGATCATCTTCGGGACGGTGTGAGCCAAAACATCCAGGGGGTTTAGCTCGCTCGTCTGCGCGAACAAACTTCCGCCATTGCTTGCCGTGCTACCGAGGTCCTTTGTCCCTGAATTGCTCACACATTCCGGCAGATTCAATGGGGGTCTGGCGGCAGATTTCTTTGACTTTATCGTTTAAAATGCATCTGCTTTGAGTGTCGCAGAATATCCACACATTCTTGCCATCTCTGTCGTAGCATAGCTTTCGTCGGTAAAGTGTGCGGAACAAACGTCCAATTTCTTGCCACTTTCGCATCTTTGGGCCACTGGTGCAACTTGAATCGGAAAACAGTCGAAAAAACGGAAAATAACAGAGCTGATTTGACTCGGTGTTTGAGAAAATGGCGAATTGCTTCCCGATGCGACGTCACATTGTGATGTCATCGCTCCGAGAGCGAATATTAGAAAGGCGTTTAATTCGCCAAAATTCACCCATTTAGAGTTCGGAAATCGGTTAAAAAAATATATGGTCTTTTTTCTGCAACATCAAGGTATATATTGACGCTTACATAGGTCTGGTGATAATGTTCCCCTTTAAAAAACAGGAAACAAGAGTTTTCCATTCAGGCAGGTAGTTTCCTGCTGAGGCCTCATCCTGATACAAACATGTAAAGAGAAGGCAGCATCATCATAAGACGCTGCAGTGAGCATATCACAATGTCACACACAGGGTTGCATCGGGCAGCCTTCTGGGTTGACTGATCTGTGTAGACAGGTGCCTGCATTAACCACAACAACGCAGGAACGCGGGATGCCCTACTGAGCTGCCCCACGTACCCTCCTTCTCCCATCGCCCTACCGCCATCTCACTGCAGATACCAACATGTCTCAGAGGACGCGTCCTTTAATGTGTTTTACTGCCGCTGGTTCATGTGAATATGCATACAGGAACAAGAAGCCCTGCAGTGGAAGCAGCCAGGTTTCCAGCTGAGCTTCCTTTGCAGACAAATAATAAACAGGATACATTTTCACTCACTTCAGTGCATGTTTATTATAACTAGCTTTGTCCCCTCTTTAGTTATTTCCTACTTTCTTCTAACTTCAACCATACATTAATATTTTCCTATTTTTCTGTTTCTGAATGTGGTAAGTGGCACTTTCTGACCGTCAACCCAAGATTTTCTTCCAGATTAACGTAAACCTTTTTGACAGATAATTTCATGTATTTATTGATTTTGACAAAGTATCTAAACACTTCCTTGAGTGCAACAATATCAAATCACTTTCCTGCAATTCAGGGCGCGTTCACACTTCCAGTAGTAGTTGAGGTATAGCACTCACATTTGTATTTTTATCAGCGCAAAAAAATGCTCAGTAAAGCATACGAATGAAGTCGAGCATCGATTGAACAATGTATGCGAGGAAAGCCACGCCTCCAAAACAACATGATCACATACATTAGAGGGCCTCTCTAATGCTGACAACATTGCCACTCATTCTATAGTTCTGGTATCTAAAAATGGTATCGACAGGTACATTTCTCCCCACAATAGACACAGTAGTGATTTTAGGCTTGTTTTCTAAAGAGTTTTAGCACATTTTGAAACGCCCACTGTTGGCCTGCATCAGCTTGCTGACGTCACCTGCAGAAGACTGGGGGCAATTTCATATTGTGTAGTATGTGTTTTTGTAGCATCATCCCCAATTATGACATTTTTAAACAGAATTGGAAGGAATTTTCTAAATGTCTGCCAGATGCGTTGTTGCAGGTTGAAGAAAAAATACATTTCCAATGATGGGAATATGAGGAAAGTAAGCACCTCTCCAATCAAATACACTCATGCAAAATTGGATGGACCAAGCGAGAGGAGTGTAATTTGCAGTGATAATTTGAATGATTCTGACTTCGAAGAAGAAGGGATTTGGTCGGCGTTTGGATGGAAAAAATGTAAAAGACTTAAGCCAAATGAGATCCTGAAAATGAGGAGCACCCTTATAATAAATGATAAATGGGTTGTACTTGTATAGCGCTTTTCTACCTTCAAGGTACTCAAAGCGCTTTGACACTACTTCCACATTTACCCATTCACACACACATTCACACACTGATGGAGGGAGCTGCCATGCAAGGCGCTAACCAGCACCCATCAGGAGCAAGGGTGAAGTGTCTTGCTCAGGACACAACAGACATGACGAGGTTGGTACTAGGTGGGGATTGAACCAGGGACCCTCGTGTCGCGCACGGCCATTCTTCCACTGCGCCACGCCGTCCCTTCAGGGAAAAAGACTACGTTTGAACCTGCTGAAGAGCAGACCAGGTGCTCAAAAACGAGAGAAAAATAAGGTAAGTTGCTAGTATTGTATTTTGCGTCCTCTTCTACTGATGTTCTCTTCAAGACGGTGAAAGAGCATGAGGAAACACAGGCTATGGTGCCTGTGGAATAGGTTATGGAAAAGCAGGTCTCAATGGGAGACAGGTCTGGACTGCAGGCTGGCCAGTCAAGTACCCGCACTCTTTTACTATGAAGCCACGTTGATGTAACACGCAGCTTGGCATTGTCTTGCGATTAGTTTATATTTTTTTTGTGCTCATAATGTTAACCATATCTGTTTAAGAAACAACAACAAAAAAAACATGCAAAACATGTTAAACTATGTGACATCTTTAGATGATGTCATTCTAAAACGGAGTGGCATATTGAGTCTAGCGATGGAAAGGGGGGATTAAAATACAGTTAGTTACAGTTACTCAAAAGCCAATTAATATTATGGGGAATGACTGCCAAATTCAATTTCAGCAGCAAAAATACATAAAGGGATCATATTATAATTTGTTTTCTACATGTAAAAAGCTTATTTGTACATTTGTAACATTTAATGGTGGTTCTTTGGTCAAAATTTTGCATAGATTATGTTTTACAGACCGTTTTGAAGCCACTTTCTGACCTTCTCTTCAGGATGTGCTGTTTTGTGGGCGGTCTTATTTACGTGGCTTCACTTAGACTGCGTCTTCTCCACGTCATCCATGTTGCAGTTTTTAGTGCTTCCGTATGGAGTCTATTATCTATTAGAAATGGCAGGATGATGTATGTGCATGTATGAGCCAGTCTGCCCCACAGTAAGAAGATAGAGAAAAATGAAGATCTTATCGACTACAAGGTCGGACTACAATAGTGGACTCGCGCAAAGCTCTTTGGGTAAGCTTCTACCATATATGGAGATATCCGCTGACGTCCCATGTTGGGAAAACGTCACAAGATGTTCCAAACAGCTTGTTCGGAGGAAGTATAAAGGAAGACAAGATTGTATTATTAATATCTGCGCAATGCCTTCATGGTTTGATTTCATATTTTCAGGACTTATGCACATCCCAAATACACAAAAAGGTTAAAAAAAGTTGATTTTGCATAATGGGTCGCTTTTAAAACTTTTTGTTTTCAATGCTACAGTTTTACCAGCTGAGATGTAATGAAGAGGATGGCAATTGAATGAAGATTTCCCAAAAAGTTTCCCATAGATTTGCAGCAAGGGGACTGCGTTTCTGATGGCATAACCGAAGCAACACAAACCCTTAGTTGAAAAGATCCAGGTATGTGTAACTAATGTATTTATGCTTCCACCTGTCCAGTCCTGGTTTCAGTGGACTGCATTCACACTTGACTGAACAGAACGTAGCCTACTAGCAGAGCAAACTGACTAGAGTTCATTTTAAACTGAATTGATGAGTAAATATATGATTAGCTCACACTAGGGCAGTTATCATTTGATATTTTCTTTATATCAACATAAACTGGAAAATACAACTTTGGAGTTGTACTTTTCTTGGTGTCATGGAAATAAATGATGTATGAATATGAGCTTGCAATGAAGGGTGATGATTTGCTTACTGCTCAGCAAGCAGCATGCCAGTGAAACACTAATTTGACTCACATTGATGATGAGTGTCAGTTGCTCTCCTGGGTGATGTTTAATCAGTTTCTCCTTGTTGGCGGTGAAGAACTGAGGGTCCTCCACATATTCCAACTGGAAGTGACCTTTATGCAGCTCACCCTCCTCCTCATCCATCTCATTATCAGAGGAGGAGAGGCGGTCTTCTGTGTAGAGAACGCCGTTCAAGTAGAACTGTATCGAGGTCTGCTGGGACAGACTGGAAGACGGGGACGGACATGTGATCATGGAGGGTGAAAGAACAGCACATTGCTGGAAAAAAGAAGAAGATGAACACGTATGAGGGGATGTTGAAATCATGTTTTCATATGGTGTGGCTGGTGACTCACAGTTTGTCCAATTCCCAGCACCTGCATGGTGACACTCTGCACCAGGTCAAAGCCCTGACCTACCACTGTGATGGTCCTGCCACCACTGCAACACACACAGCAGAGCAAATCACATTCAGGATACATAACAAAAATGTGACATACTGTTATGCAATTACTAAGAAATAAATAGACAACCACACATACGGAACATGCCACTGAGAACAGCTGCTCTGACACAGACTATGCGAGTGGGAAAACACTGCAACAGGAGGGAGTGAGAACTGGTAATCAAGCGGGATGAGATGTTTCACCAACCTGAGGAAACTCTTATCTGGCTTGATGAAGCTGATAGTGGGGTTCTTCTCATACAGGTATGTGGTGCTCAGTTCCTCACTGTGACAGGCGACGTTCTCAAATTCCACACACACCACCACTGACTCACTGGTTGCCTGAAGAGCTGGAGGCATGGTGCACTCAATGGTGTCATCAGTTTGTCTAAAAGAGGGGCAGGGAGACTTAAACACGGATCCATCCCTCATAAATTGGATTCATTAGTTTTATAAATGTGTCCATCAGAACATCTATTCCATATTTATGGTTTTAAGAAACACCATTTTTAAAGTCTTTATTTGCAAACACTGTTATGAATATAGTCCCTAACATACCTTTCCCAGCCAAAACATTATGATGACATGCTGATACAAATATAATATAATGATAACACAATTTTGTATGTAGAAAAAAGTCAAACCGTTATCTGGGTTGAAATTCTGACTTACTAAGTTTTCCAAAAAGTGGTTTGATACATGAGGTAAAATAAAGACAAATTCCAGTATCTTTAAATAATGACTCATGAGGACTGAAGCATTTTGGGCCCTATTCTTCCGTTTGCATTTAAGTGTTTTTTACGCGCTTGAAGTTACACACGTTTCTTTTATTCATATTCTCCAATCCTTGCCCTGCCCTCCCCGTGTAAGTGGCGCCCTTGTGTTTAAGTCAAGAATAAAGGTAGTAGCCTCATTAATAATGAGGACGATTTTGCCACAAAGTTTTCTTTGGATGTGTGAAAATCATGCAACAGGGAGTTTTACTAAAACTTGTGAATATCATTGAAATATGTGGAAAAGATAACACTTTAAATTTGAAAAAGCTGTATCAACCAGGCAGCACTAGATGTCGTATAGGGACGGCGTGGCGAAGTTGGTAGAGTGGCCGTGCCAGCAATCGGAGTGTTGCTGGTTACTGGGGTTCAATCCCCACCTTCTACCGTCCGTTGTGTCCTTGGGCAAGACACTTCACCCCTTGCTCCTGATGGCTGCTGGTTAGCGCCTTGCATGGCAGCTCCCGCCATCAGTGTGTGAATGTGTGTGTGAATGGGTGATTGTGAAAATACTGTCAAAGCGCTTTGAGTACCTTGAAGGTAGAAAAGCGCTATACAAGTATAACCCATTTATCATTTATTTATTTATATGTGTCGATGTAGGTTGCGTACGCATACTACAACATGTTCTTATTCCTGACTGGATGTGAATATTAATCTGTAGATGAAAGTTTTTGTTTCACTTGTTATTATAACTACCCTGATCGTTTGTGTGATGTTTAAAGCAGGGGTCCCCAAACTTTTTGATTCGGGGGCCGCGTTAGGTTAAAAAAATTTGGCCGGGGGCCAGGCTGTATATATATATATATATATATATATATATATATATATATATATATATATATATATATCCATCCATCCATCCATCTTCTTCCGCTTATCCGAGGTCGGGTCGCGGGGGCAGCAGCCTAAGCAGGGAAGCCCAGACTTCCCTCTCCCCAGCCACTTCGTCCAGCTCTTCCCGTGGGACCCCGAGGCGTTCCCAGGCCAGCCGGGAGACATAGTCTTCCCAACGTGTCCTGGGTCTTCCCCGCGGCCTCCTACCAGTCGGACGTGCCCTAAACACCTCCCTAGGGAGGCGCTCGGGTGGCATCCTGACCAGATGCCCGAACCACCTCATCTGGCTCCTCTCGATGTGGAGGAGCAGCGGCTTTACTTTGAGCTCCCCCCGGATGGCAGAGCTTCTCACCCTATCTCTAAGGGAGAGCCCCGCCACCCGGCGAAGGAAACTCATTTCGGCCGCTTGTACCCGTGATCTTGTCCTTTCGGTCATAACCCAAAGCTAATGACCATAGGTGAGGATGGGTATATATATATATATATATATATATATACATATATACATATATACATTGTCTTTATAATCCGTTTTGTCATTTAACATCAATTAACATTGATGTTCATCAACATTTAACATTGTCACGTTATCGATTGGAAAATTAATTTTTAGACAATATGATTTGCCTGAGCGGCTAGGAGACACCAAGAGTAACAAGCAATAGAAAACGAATTAGAAAGGAAAGATTTATAAAAAATAAAAAAAATCAATAAAAAAAAAAAAAAAATCAATTTGGGACTTCCTGTGGGCCGGATTTTGGATGCTGGGGGCCGGATCTGGCCCGCGGGCCGTAGTTTGGGACCCATGGTTTAAAGTTATGTTGAGTACAAATGATTGTGAAGCCGTGACGCATCAGGATGAGCTAATGTGTTTGTGTGTGTGTTTTTGTGTGCGAGTGCTTGCGAGAGGGAGTGTGACAATAACTGTCAAAAAAATATATATATATTATCAATTGATAGACGCTACATTACATATGTGTTTGCTATTAAATAGTCAAACAGTTCAATGTTGGTCTCACCAGCCAACATCGTTATATGCATTGAAAGTCCAGCATGATGTCCAAACATGGCCGACATACGAGGACACCTTCCGCTGTGGTCACACTTTCCTTCTCTTCCACTCAGGAACTACTTGATAGTTAATTCAGAGTGGCATTATGTTCCTTTTATCCTCATTTCAATGGACGTTTTCCAGGCATCTCAAATGAATTGCAAAAAAGTTGGCACAGGGGCATTTTTACCACTGTGTTACATGGCCTTTCCTTTTAACAACACATTTGAGAACTGAGGAGACAGATTTTTGAAGCTTTTCAGGTGGAATTCTTTACCATTCTTGCTTGATGTACAGCTAAAGTTGTTCAACAGTCCGGGGTCTCCTTTGTGGTATTTTATGCTTCATATTGTGCCACACATTTTCAGGTCTGGACTACAGGCTGGCCAGTCTAGTACCCGCACTCTTTTACTGTTGTAAGATGTGGCTTGGCATTGTCTTGCTGAAATAAGCAGGGGCGTCCATGATAACGTTGCTGGGATGGCAACATAAAGTATGTTGCTCCAAAACCTGTATGTACCTTTAAGCATCAATGGTGCCTTCACAGATGTCTAAGTTACCCATGCCTTGGGCACTTTGAACTTTGCGCCTATAACAGTCCGGATGGTTCTTTTCCTCTTTGGTCCGGAGGACACGACGTCCACAGTTCCCCCCCCAAATTTTTTAACACTTTTACACTTTTACACTTCCATCTCATGAGCTCGGGCCCAGCGAAGCCGGCAGGGTTTCTGGGTGTTGTTGATAAATGGCTTTCGCTTTGCAGAGTACAGTTTTAACTTGCACTTACAGATGTAGCGACAAACTGTAGTTACTGACAGTGGTTTTCTGAAGTGTTCCTGAGCCCATGTGGTGATATCCTTTACAAACTGATGTCAGTTTTTGATGCAGTACCGCCTGAGAAATCGAAGGTGACGGGCATTCAATGTTGGTTTTCAGTCTTGCTGCTTACGTGCAGTGAGTTCTTTAGATTCTCTGAACCTTTTGATGATATTACGGACCGTAGATGGTGAAATCCCTAAATTCCTTGCAATAGCTGGTTGAGAAATGTTGTTCCTAAACAATTTGCTCAGGCATTTGTTGACAAAGTGGTGACCCTTGCCCCATCCTTGTTTGTGAATGACTGAGCATTTCATGGAAGCTGCTTTTATACCCAATCATGGCACCCACCTGTTCCCAATTAGCCTGTTCACCTGTGGAATGTTCCAAATAAGTGTTTGATGAGCATTCCTCAACTTTCTCAGTCTTTTTTGCCACTTGTGCCAGCTTTTTTGAAACATGATGCAGGCATCAAATTACAAATGAGCTAATATTTGCAAAAAGTAACACGGCCAGAATCCGCAAAGTTGCGCACATTTTTTCGCTTACAGGTAAGCACATGGGAGAATAGGGCTCTTGGTGATTAGTGTAAAACCACTACTCACTCTGTGATGGTGCATTCCTGCGTGTTGTTGACCGTCACTCGAACCTGAGAACCGATGCCCAGGTGTTCCCCATTGATAGTCACTCGGGTTCCCCCGGCACGAGAGCCTTTTTTCGGGTGCATGGAGAGCATCTTTGGGACCTGGATGTAAGGAAGAGGAAGAACATTTACTGTCACATACAGCGGAAACCTGATATACGAATGCCTGTATTTGCGTCCTTTTCGGTTTACGAACCTTTACATCGCGCCAAATATGCCTCTGTGAGCGAACCATGTCTCGGCGTACGAACACTTCATTCATTAATTTTGCATGTCGCTGGAAGCCATCGGGGGCTGCTGTTTTGATGACATCACTTTCTGTACACGCGGGCATTGCCATTTTAAAGAAGTGCGGCCCCCTATGTCATATCCTGTTTATATATCCTGTACACACAGGTGCGGCCATTTCAAAGATATTCGACAGCGAGTGGCACTTCTGACGTGTTTATTTCCACAATTGTCGTACCTTGCGCCGGTCAGAGTTGTGTGAGCATGTCTAAGAGATCACTTTGTGTGATCACAAACGCTTTAAATGCGTCCAAACTCTCACAGTCTCACTGTATAGTTTCAAGTTGCTAGACAACTGTGTTTTGGCCAGTTAGCCTCCAGCTTGCGGCACTTTTAGTTCAAGGACTTTATCAGCTAAAGGGGATCTGCAGCAAGTCTTTATCTGTGATGAGACGGAAAAAGATGACACACCGGACCTTTATTACAGCAAAAGAGAAAGGACTACTGGGAAATAAGTCGATGAAGGATTGCCACACACTGCTAGTTTGTGATAACGCTAGCGATGACTACGTGAAACTACTGCTCGTTTATTAATATGAAACTCCCAGAGTGTTCAACAATGCCAAAAATAAGGTAAAATTATTTTCCTTGTTTTGTTTTTTATTGTAGCCACATGGTGGTAAACGTTTTGGAGCGCATCATCAAGACTTGTGTGCGTGTTGACATTTAAGGTTGCTGTAATGTTGTGTTGTGTGGATAAAAAAGATATTGAGCCTTTATCCCTTTGTTATGTTGGTGTTTTATATATATATATATATATATATATATATATATATATATATATATATATATATATATATATATATATATATATATACAGTATACATATATACATATATATATATATATATATATATATATATATATATATATATATATATATATATATATATATATATATACACAGTATACATATATACGCATTATAATGTCTTCAAAGTGTGTGGTTTTCAACTAAAATAGGGACTTTTGTTAAGGCTAGAACCAATTATTCTTGTTTACATTGATTCTTATAGGGAACCCTGCTCACTATATTAACTTTTCAGTTTACGAACCATGTTCAAGAACCAATTCCGTTGGTAAATCGAGGTTCCGCTGTATAAAAACGGAATGTGGTGCAAGGAGGCAGCACACAAGGAAGTGTATCCAGAAAGGTGGATGTGCCTTGCTCAAGGCTACCACAAACACCGCTATCTGTCCAGCAACCACAATTTGCTCCATAACGTATTTTCCGGTCCATAATGTGACACCCTCTTTTTCTTAGGCCAAATACTTGGAGACTAATTGAAAAGCTCCATACCAGTGACGGCCTTAAAAGCTTGTCACTTGTTAGTAAACATAGGTCAATGATTATCAAACTAGGGCTCCAACTAGTGGTACGCCAAAGAATCACTTGATTAAAGAACAGTGTTCTATTTTCCTAATTTCAAACACAGTGTTACTGTTCAAACTATGCGTAATGTTCTAGTGTCCAAAAATATTAACCACACTTGTTGAATAAAACCTCTGCCTTATTTTTAATGACAATGTAGTCCTACTATGCTACTGTATTTTAATGTTGGTCATTATGGTGGTAGTTGGACAGCCAAGTGTTTGGTGAAAAAAGTTTGAGAACCATTGACAGGGGTCAACAAATACACAATTAGGAGTTATGGGTGCAACATGTGTTGTGGGCTTTAACGTCTATCCGCTTTTATTGTTACCCTGTGGAGGGAAGTCCAAAGTAACAAACAGGAGGCGAATGGCTGTATAGAAGCCATGACACATAAATACATAGGATATGTTTTCAACAGTTTCTCTTCTCTCAAGCTCGAGAGACAGAACAACTTAAATTGTGCTGGTGGCTCATGAAGCTGACCCAAAATAGAAGTTTTCCTCAATATCTTGTTTTGTCATATTGGCTTACTGCTGACTTTAACAACAAGTGAATATGTGAAAAAGAAACTTGAAGCTTGTTTTCACACACAGACACACACACACACAAACAACGTGTATACACACACACACAAGTTGTGAGGTGAAGATGAATATCCAGCTCTGCAGCTATCCAGCATCAGCATCAGCATTCCGGCTTCGTCCGAACCCTCTACCCCCTATATGAACCTCGCCTCCGGGGGAAAGCTCTCATGCTCACTGACAGGATTCACTTCCTAAGCGTGCTCATGGAGGAGACCTATTGTATCTTTGGGCGCCTGAGCGGGTGCAAGGAGGCAGATGTTTCCGTCCTGAGGATTGAGGAAGGAGATAGAGGCAAATATCCTGTCTCCTAAACTATTTCCCCTTTCTTCCACTCTCTGGCAGTCAAAATCTTTCAAAGCCGAAAAAGGTTTAATGTTTGATGTATCAAGTAAAATCTAGAGCGGGGTCATTTATCTAAAACTTGTCGTACCTAGAGCTTGCTCCAATGATGGACTTCTTCAGCGTGACTGAATATTAAAATAAGAAGACCCGAGGGGTCTTTATGGGTATTTCCACTCCTGAAAACTCCTGTACTGATGGGAGCCAGCGTGGGTAGAGGTCAATTAACACAATGCTGGCGTGCTCGCTTTGACCGCTGAGCACAGCCGGCGGACATTATTTGTTTTTACTGGCAGCCAGTGCAGAATGACAATGGTGCTTAGTTGCTGCTCAGATAAACGTTTGAAGATTCCCACACACTTGCATTCTTCTGAGCCATAAACCGCATCTGTTAACACTCAGCTGACTCGCTGGGGACGTTTCTCTCGGCGGGGAGCGGGAAACAAGAGAGATGAGAATAATGCAAAGGGGCGAGAGGAGAGCAAAGATCAGACGAGGGAATACTTACTAAATATGAAAAGCTCTCCTTTGACGTCCCTGTCCCGCTCTGATCCACGTCCACTTGGACAATATCCGTCTTGTCATGTGTAGCTCTCCCAGTGACACACACCAGCCTGCACAATTTAAACAACACTTTTCCATGTTTCTTATATTGGCAATAATTCAGCCTGTCTAACAATGTTAATGAAAACAAAGAGAAAACAATACAAGAAACAGGAAGTGGGGTTAGGATTGCACTAAACGAAGGCACATGACTAATGTTGGACACCGGCGCTTATGAACTCATTCATCAAACCATATTATATTTACATGTGGAATCCAATAAGCTGTGCAATATTAAGAGATGTAAAGTTCACAGCACCTCGGACCAGATGTGTGCAGCCACACAGGAGGCTTGTTGGCTAGCCTGCTGGCTGTGATTAAGCCTTGTGTCATCAGTGTGCACTCGTCTAATATTAATGACACCGTGCTGCACCCAGGAGCAACAACAATGTGGGGGCAACCCTAAGACAGCTCTGCTGGGGTAGGAGAGAACAAACATACTTCCGAACTCAACCCGCTCTCAGTTTGACACTTTATGGGCTTATTTAGTCAGGTGCCTGGTGCTTCACTGCTTAGAGATTCTCAGCGCGGGACCGCATGATTGACAGAGGAATTGTGGGGGGTTTACAATTGTGGCGGAGCTGTGGTTCATGTGGGAGGGGCGGGAAGACATGCGGGGGAGTGTAGAATGTGGCTTGGCTGAGGTCGAGCTGTCGAGGGTAAGAGCGGTCCTGTTTAGGAAGAGCTGAGTGTATTTTTAGACCCCTGACAAGCCGAGCTCACAGCTAAGATTATGGCAGCGCTCTTTTGACTGGGTATCCATGGCTCAAGTTTTAGTGGTGTGTTGGCCCAAAGAAATTACATTATTTTTATAACTATGACATTTTTTTTCTTTCTCATCTGTGATCATTCTAAAGAAATGACACTATAATGAATAATGGAATAAAAAATACAGTGAGCGTGCGCTCCAAGACATTCATCCATGACAATGTTGTTAGGTAAGAGGTCCCTGATGCTGAACTTGAGAAAGAAACAGCTGACTCATCTTCTACATCATGATCATTAGGGCGGCAAAATTAATCGACATCAAATCGACAAGGGGTTTTAATTGCAACAATAACCTAACCTAACAAGTGGCTGAGTCTCACGTCTCACGTTGTTGGCCTACTGGCCAACCAAAAGTGGTTACAAGAAACAGCAAGCTTGTGTGCACTGCAGCCAGTGTACGAATAACAAACACAACTTGCATTATATTACTGTGCAGTATTACTGTACAGTGTCTGCTAAAAGTTTTAATGGTGACAGTGTAAAACGGCTGAAGGAAATTCTCCCGTGACAGCAGGAGGTCAACTGGTGGCCCTGGACGATGATGATGCTACGACAAGCAGCCAAAGATTGTGCAATCAAACATGGAAGATGTACACACAAACCCTAGTCTACAAGTAAAATGAGTTTCTTTACTCATCATTTTATCAGTTTTATGCAATCAAACAAGTACAATCTAAAAATCTAATCTCATCTAAAACTAAAATTTAAGTTTTTTTCCCTCAAAATCCTGCAGCCCTATTGATCATGCACATATGTCTTTATGGACTTTGTTTGGTATAATGTGGAACAGTCACACTGTATCTTTATTAATAACAAGTCTACCACTATTTGGCTTTTATTTCTGCATTGGTGGAAGTTGTTTATTTCTTTCCACTGTATTTTGAAATTCTGTCTCAGACAGGTGATTCTTGTGGTCAGCTTGGCATCTTTAGCTTACTAATGTCAAACGCTTCCATTAAAAGAAAAAAGCTGATAAATATGCATAATACCAACCACATACGTAAATAAGAAAACAAATAACCATTAAAATCATCTTAACCAACTTTCGCTGACAGCCTTCAGTTGATACATTCATTAATTACAAGAGCATCATTACATAAGCGTGTCTAATATTGCTTTGAAATTAGGCTGTCAGTCATGGACTGCTGCATCATTTCACATTTAGACAGAGACATGACCAACATTATATAGCTCGGTTGGTAGAGTGGCCGTGCCAGCAACTTGAGGGTTGCAGGTTCGATCCCCGCTTCTGCCATCCTAGTCACTGCCGTTGTGTCCTTGGGCAAGACACTTTACCCACCTGCTCCCAGTGCCACCCACACTGGTTTAAATGTAACTTAGATATTGGGTTTCACTATGTAAAGCGCTTTGAGTCACTAGAGAAAAAGTGCTATATAAATATAATTCACTTTACTTCACTTCACAAATACATCCAACCTGCAGGTCTAAAACCTGATACAGAAATCATCTACACGTAGAATCACGTCACGTGATATCTGCTTTTCAGCAGCAGAAATCTATTGAAAGAGTTACAATGGTGAAATCAGTCAGTTGCCTTCAAGCAATACTCTGTGTGCTGAACGTGATGATAATGCACTAGAACCCCAAAGAAAAGACATGCACACTCCATATAGAAGCAGACAGGACCAAGACTGACCCCTGAGCCACATTCCTGCACTGCTGAGATGTTATTGGCTTCAGAGGGCGATGTTTTGGCTAGTTGTGAAGATGCCTCCGATCATTTCCCTCGAGTGGATGATGACGATCATCAACAATTAGGTCTGCGTGCATTTGTTTGATGGCGGGTTGTCTGACTCTGACTAAATGGACAGGGTGAGGGCACCTCAATGAGGATGATAATGAGGGCAATCCGGGGTGAATATCCAGAGAAGCACTCCAAGAAATGAGGCACATCTCAACTTGACTGTGCCGTTAATTAAAATGTTGACACCTGACAAGTGTGTCGTTTCCTTTTGCTACCCAGATGTGAACTCTCACCTCTCTGCGCACACACACACCTGTCTCAACACAGATGAGGTTACTTGTGCAAGTGTGTGTTTCTAGAGGCAAAGGTTTGAAATTCAGATTGTGCACACTTTAGGTGAAATGTGGACATTAAGTTGGTCTTTAAAGTTGTTAAAGTGGAAGGCAGAGGCTTTAAGTTAATGTGATGACAGAGGATCACATCCAATTACATCAAGCAGCCAGCGTACACGCTCGACATGCTGACACTGTTGGATGCGGTGACATGTTATGATTTGTTGAGGATACGCTTTGCTGTCATAACAAGCAGCCAATGAAAATTGACGATACAAGATGAGATCATCCCTGGAGTGAAATGCGATTCGTTGTGTGTTGTACATATGCATTCTGGGGGAATGTTTTCTGCAACCAGATTGACAGTTTGGACCCGCAGGTCACACCCACGCCGGTTTTAACGCAATGACTGGCTTCACTGAAGCGCGACCAGATAAACAGTTCCATTTGAGCTCCTCATAGCAAGAAGTTTGCATGTAACTGTAGAGTGGCTGACTTCCACTCAGCTCTGTTATGACGGCCGACCCTGCTGTCTCCATGGTTACGGTGTGATGGTCCCTGAGCTACTCAGTCATCTAATGTGAGAGGTGAGCTGCATACCAATTGTCATGAATGTACCATAACTGAATAACAAAAATAAGCAAGCAATGACATGGTTTATTCATCCATTTTCTTTACCTCATTAAAGTCATCGGTGAGCTGAAGCCTATCCCAGCTGATTTTTGGTGGTCGCCAACCAATCACAGGGCACATATATACAAACAACCATTCACGGTGAATGAATTGATTTACGTGGACCCCGACTTATACAAGTTGAAAAACTTATTCGGGTGTTACCATTTAGTGGTCAATTGTACAGAATATGTACTGTTCTGTGCAATCTACTAATACAAGTTTCAATCAATCAATCAATCATACTCATGTTCACACCTATGGACAATGTAGAGTCACCATTTAATCTAACATGCATATTTTTGACATATTCACAACTAGCCAAAACATCGCCCTGTGCAGCCAATAACATGTGACTCAGGGGTCAGTCTTGGTCCTGTCGGCCCCTGACCACTTTCCTGCCCAGTGAAACTTGCACGCAATAATGGAGGAGAACATGCAAACTTCAGAGAGATGCCCAAACAGATAGTCTTATGAGGTCCGAGAGCCAGCTCCAGCTCGTGGTGCCTTCTCTGTGGTCGGCCCTAAGCTCTGGAACACTCTGCCCCTCCATGTTCAAACTGCTCCCACAGTGTTTTAAGTCTCGTCTTAAGACCCACTTTTATTCTTTGGCTTTTAACACTACGTGAGTTGTGTGGTCCTCTGTCCTCTGTTGTCCTCTGTGTTTTTTATAAATTTAGATTTCTATTTACTGTTTGAATTGGTTTTACCCTTTAAAATCGTTTTTTATCATATTTATTTTTATATTGTTTTTATATTGGTTTTATATTTATTTATTTATTGTTTTTATTCAGTCATTGGTGGAGCCAAGGATAATATTTGAATATTATAATAAATAATGATAAATGGGTTGTACTTGTATAGCGCTTTTCTACCTTCAAGGTACTCAAAGCGCTTTGACACTACTTCCACATTTACCCATTCACACACACATTCACACACTGATGGAGGGAGCTGCCATGCAAGGCGCTAACCAGCACCCATCAGGAGCAAGGGTGAAGTGTCTTGCTCAGGACACAACGGACATGACGAGGTTGGTACTAGGTGGGGATTGAACCAGGGACCCTCGGGTCGCGCACGGCCACTCTTCCACTGTTTTTAATATTGTTGTGCAGTACTTTGGAAACATTTTTGTTGTCTAAATGTGCTACATAAATAAAGTAGATTGGATTGGATTGGATGACTGTGTGACCAAACAGTGAAATTTTTTTTTTTTAGGGCTGTCAAACGATTAAAATATCTATCGCGATTAATCGCATTTTGTTCATACCGTAGTTAACTCAAAATTATCGCAGAAAGATATAATTTTTCGTCATTAGAAAGTGTAACCTGGACAGATCATTTTTAAGTTTTTAATACCACGACTGGACAATACATTTGCTTTAATGATATTTTTTTAAACATTGTGCTTTTTGAAACAGCTCAACACAAAAAGGATATAGACACGCTTTTAAAGAGAATTTAAAAAAATACCTGCATTGTGTTGGTGTCTTGCCAGAGTTTGTATTTTGTAGGAAAACAGAATTTGTATTCCTACTTTAGGAGCACCTGCATATAAAGGAGAGGAGCTACACTTCCATGTTTAGATAGCAGCTTCACGCATTGGAATTACCCGATGTGGAATGCAGAGGGCAATGGCAGGCATGCCTGTAGTATTAAACCTAGTCTCAGTGGTAGCAAAGAAGAAGACAAGATTGTTCAAAGACAATCTTCCTCCGTCATATTACCGCCACTATTACAATACAATTAATTTCAATCTGCCAGCAGACATTTATTTAGGTAGAAATATCACAGAATAACACAGAATAACAGAATAGCATGATGGTATTGTAAGACAATTTTTCGTTGTTTAGTTTGTTACACCGGATGTGCAGCGTAGCGTTGTTATTGTGAAGCCGCCAACCGGACGTCTGTGATTGGTATGAGAAAAGACTTGAAATGTTTTGACGAAAATCTCAGAGAAAACTTTATACTTTGACTTTATATTTCCTCTCTACTGTCTTTTTTTCTGCTGGGCTTTTATGCCATCTTACTAAAGCAGTTCAACGTTACCTCGCTGGGGGGGAAGGAGCCTGAGCAAGTGCACGAGGTGGAGAAGTTCCGGCTAGATATAGTCGGACTCACTTCAACGCACAGCAAGGGCTTTGGAACCAGTTCTCTCGAGAGGGGCTGGACTCTCTTCCACTCTGGCGTTGGCAGCAGTGAGAGGCGACGGGCTGGGGAGGCAATTCTTGTTGTCCCCCGGCTCTAAGCCTGCACGTTGGAGTTCAACCCAGTGGACGAGAAAGTAGCTTCCCTCCGCCTTCGGGTGGCGGGACGGGTCCTGACTGTGGTTTGCGCTTACGCGCCAAACGTCAGCTCAGAGTACCCACCCTTTTTGGATTCACTCGAGGGAATACTTGAGAGTGCTCCCCCGGGTGATTCCCTTGTTCTACTGGGGGACTTCAACACTCATATTGGCAACGACAGTGAAACCTGGAGAGGCGTGATTGGGAAGAATGGCCACCCGGATCTGAACCCGAAATGTGTTATGTTATTGGACTTTTGTGCCCGTCACAAATTGTCCATATGTGCACTTGGCACCAGGACAGCCTTGGCCGCAGTTCCATGATCGACTTTGTAGTTGTGTCTCATGTTTTGGACACAAGGGTGAAGAGAGGGGCGGAGCTTTCTACCGATCACCACCTGGTGGTGAGTTGGTTGCGATGGTGGGGGAGGATGCCGGACAGACCTGGCAGGCCAAAACGCATTGTGAGGGTTTGCTGGGAACGTCTGGCATAGTCTCCTGTCAGAGAGAGTTTCAATTCCCACCTCCGGAAGAACTTTGAACATGTCACGAGGGAGGTGCTGGACATTGAGTCCGAGTGGACCATGTTCCGCACCTCTATTTTCGAGGCGGCTGATTGGAGCTGTGGCCGCAAGGTAGTTGGTGCCTGTCGTGGCGGTAATCCTAGAACCCGTTGGTGGACACCGGCGGTGAGGGATGCCGTCAAGCTGAAGAAGGAGTCCTATCGGGTTCTTTTGGCTCATAGGACTCTTGAGGCAGCGGACAGGTACCGACAAGCCAAGCGGTGTGCGGCTTCAACGGTCGCGGAGGCAAAAACTCGTACGTGGGAGGGATTCGGGGAAGCCATGGAAAACGACTTCCGGATGGCTTCGAAGCGATTCTGGACCACCATCCGCCGCCTCAGGAAGGGGAAGCAGTGCACTATCAACACCGTGTATGGTGAGGATGGTGTTCTGCTGACCTCGACTGTGGATGTTGTGGATCGGTGGAGGGAATATTTCGAAGACCTCCTCAATCCCACCAACACGTCTTCCTAAGAGGAAGAAGTGCTTGGGGAATCTGTGGTGGGCTCTCTTATTTCTGGGGCTGAGGTTGCTGAGGTAGTTAAAAAGCTACTTGGTGGCAAGGCCCCGTGGGTAGATGAGATCCGCCCGGAGTTCCTTAAGGCTCTGGATGCTGTGGGGCTGTCTTGGTTGACAAGACTCTGCAGCATCGCGTGGACATCGGGGGCGGTACCTCTGGATTGGCAGACCGGGGTGGTGGTTCCTCTCTTTAAGAAGGGGAACCGGAGGGTGTGTTCTAACTATCGTGGGTTCCCGGTAAGGTCTATTCAGGTGTACTGGAGAGGAGGCTACGCCGGATAGTCGAACCTCGGATTCAGGAGGAACAGTGTGGTTTCCGTCCTGGTCGTGGAACTGTGGACCGGCTCTATACTCTCGGCAGGGTCCTTGAGGGTGCATGGGAGTTTGCCCAACCAGTCTACATGTGCTTTGTGGACTTGGAGAAGGCATTCGACCGTGTTCCTCGGGAAGTCCTGTGGGAAGTGCTCAGAGAGTATAGGGTATCGGACTGTCTGATTGTGGCGGTCCGCTCTCTGAATGATCAGTGTCAGAGTTTGGTCCGCATTGCCGGACCAAACTCACGTTTCCAGCGAAGGTTGGACTCCGCCAAGGCTGCCCTTTGTCACCGATTCTGTTCATAACTCCTATGGACAGAATTTCTAGGCGCAGTCAAGGCGTTGAGGGGATCTGGTTTGGTGGCTGCAGCATTAGGTCTCTGCTTTTTGCAGGTGATGTGGTCCTGATGGCTTCATCTGGCCAGGATCTTCAGCTCTCACTGGATCGGTTTGCAGCTGAGTGTGAAGAGACTGGGATGAGAATCAGCACCTCCAAGTCCGAGTCCATGGTTCTCGCCCGGAAAAGGGTGGAGTGCCATCTCCGGGTTGCGGAGGAGACCCTGCCCCAAGTGGAGGAGTTCAAGTACCTCGGAGTCTTGTTCACGAGTGAGGGAAGAGTGGATCGTGAGATCGACAGGTGGATTGATGCGGCGTCTTCAGTAATGCGGACGCTGTATCGATCCGTTGTGGTGAAGAAGGAGCTGAGCCGGAAGGCAAAGCTCTCAATTTACCGGTCGATCTACGTTCCCATCCTCACCTATGGTCATGAGCTTTGGGTTATGACTGAAAGGACAAGATCACGGGTACAAGCGGCCGAAACGAGTTTCCTCCGCCGGGCGGCGGGGCTCTCTCTTAAAGAAAGGGTGAGAAGCTCTGCCATCCGGGGGGAGCTCAAAGTAAAGCCGCTGGTCCTCCACATCGAGAGGAGCCAGATGAGGTGGTTCGGGCATCTGGTCAGGATGCCAGCTGAACGCCTCCCGAGGGAGGTGTTTAGGGCACGTCCGACCGGTAGTAGGCCACGAGGAAGACCCAGGACCCGGCTGGCCTGGGAACGCCTCGGGATCCCCCGGGAAGAGCTGGACAAAGTGGCTGGAGAGAGGGAAGTCTGGGCTTCCCTGCTTAGGCTGCTGCCCCCGCGACCCGACCTCGGATAAGCGGAAGAACATGGATGGATGGATGGACTAAAGCAGTTCGAGTAATAATCTACATTTTATGTTATAAATGCACTTAACTGTAATCCAAACATGGACGTGAAGCTCCTCTTCACTCCAAGCACCAATGATGTCGTCTTACGGCAATTGAAGGTAAAATTATTTTGTCTTGTCCGGAGAATGACTTGCCATGGCTTTGGAGCTGAGATTTCCTTCAGGTGCCCCTTTCTTTGTGCAGTTCTGCTAGCTATTTTCAAGCCTGTGGCTCACCAGTAACTGGGCGCCATTACACATGTCCCCAAACTACGGAACGGACCGAGGGTCAAAAAGGTTAATTGAGCGTTAAAAAAATGTATAGCCGTTTAAGGAAATTATAGTTAACACGTTTTTATCGCGTTTACTTTGACAGTCCTAATTTTTTCATTTCGTGTCTCAGTTGCATTTAGAGACCTCAACATTAGGTACACCTGCAGTTTAAAAATGTATATAAAAGATAGCTTCATGTAACAAAATCTTATTAGACATATTGCTTACCAGTTAAATACACCTACACTCAAACTTCGATATAGTGCGGTGCCATAACACAACACTCGATATAACACGGCCGTGGCGTGGACCCTGATCTTTCGCTCGTTTTTTTTTCCACCAGAGTCAATCGTGTTGTTTTTAACCAAATTATCGCATATTTACAAATTCACACAATAAATCCAAAAAGAAGGATTTAAAAAAAAAAAGTAAAATAACAAAACATTGATCCACTGATGTCCAGAACTACTGGTGGATAGTGCCCACCTCATTCTGTGACGTGGGGGCACTATCCACCAAGCAGGTTTAGGCAGCCGAGCTACGAGCATAACTTTAAAAGAAAAAAGGGTAAAAAAGTAAGGATCGCTATATAAGGCGATCTCAGTAATAACGCAATCAGTATTTTATGGATCCCACCGACCGCGTTATATCAAACTTTGACTTTACATCACAGAATATATTTAGTATAAATTCCTTGACTGTCATGACAATATATACAGTATTTATGGAAGTGCCTATACTCTACAACCTGTAAATGCAATGCATACTTTTATAAACACATTTATTTATATGTATACATGTATGTATGTATGTATATATACATATATATATATATGTATATATATATATATATATATATATATATATATATATATATATATATATATATATATATATATATATATATACATATATCATACTGAGAGATGTTCCTATTGTTTTATATGTTTCGTGTTAACTACAAAAGGCAATCAGAACAGCTGCCCTTTATCACTTGTCTTGTCTAGGCTTCTCTAGATTGTAAAGGTAAAAGATTGGGCAATATCAAATGAAAAAGCATGTTTATCTCATATGACTTGTTTTGCATTATTTTAATAGTGAGTGTCGTTGCTCAGCTGAATGTAACCTGAAGTAGATTTGTGTTGCTGTTTTATCACCCTTGCTTCACCCAGTCAATAAGTGTGGCTGGTGAAATAATGAGGCAGGTAGAGATTTGTTTTCTCTTTTCAAGTGACATACTTTGCACATGACTGAGACATTCTCACATCAATGCCCAACATGCCCCTGGCCACTTACAATACCTGCCAGACATCACGTGGGTTACCATGACAACATGCTATTGTAGACATAATCTAATCAGATTTTAACAGTTTTACAAACAGATTTTGCCATCAGATCGTCTATACCACAGGTGTCAAACTAAAGGCCTGGGGGCCAGATCTCGCCCGCCACATAACTTTTTAAGGCCTGCGGAAGCCAGGAAATAATGTGTGTCAATAAACGTATTCTTTCTTACAAAATGTATTTGTTTTTATTTTGACAGGAAGAATGCATGTACTGTTTGCTATTGCTTATCAGTTAAACTTTAATATGTAATGAAGCAACCAATATAATGTTATCATATATTTGCAAACATGTTTTTGTTTAAGTAAAAATAAATACTTAAATAACTTCTTGACTTATTATTTCAGAGCAAGTTATCCATCAAATTTTACACAAAAAATCCTAAATCAAATGCATAGCTAATTGTATAATAATATCAAAGGCGATGATACATTTATATTTATGTACAGTGGAACCTCGATTGATGAACCCCTCTTTTATGCAAACTTTTTTATTTATGTTTGTATACGAACCTTATCTCCATGCACAAACTTTTTATCCACCTATTGTGTGCCAGCAGTGCAGCCATTGTGGGCGGGTTGATCGATCTCCGGTGCTCATTCAGTCAGCAGTGCAGTGCTGTCATTAGCTACTGTGCTACTATGTGTGCTTTTTAATGGGTTTTTTTACCGTTTTACAAAATATTTCTCGTTATGAGTCCAAAGAAAGCAATGGACAAGCAATGTGTGGTTTGAAACATTCAGAAAAAATGCACAGCTTTGTTGATGCTGCCTCCCACCTCCGCCTACCTGTCCACTTAACCAACAAGGTTAAGTGGATTTTTAGTGGATTTTTTTTTTTTTGCCACCTCGACTGAGGTGGCAAATTATGACGCATTCAATCTATCGCAGCACCAAGCAAATAATCACAAAATCCCCATCATATCAATTCCTATATCCATCCATCCATCCATTTCTACCGCTTGTCCCTTTTGGGGTCACTGGAGCCTATCTCAGCTGCATTCGGTCGGTAGGCGGGGTACACCCTGGACAAGTCGCCACCTCATCACAGCAATTCCTAGATATGATCGGAATTATTTGAGGCGCACTACACAAAATAAACGTAATGTTATTAACATCAGTACTACGGATACCAATAACAAAAATTCCTCAACACAGCCCACTACCTATAATATGGCCTTTTTGAACATCAGATCATTGTCTCCCAAAACGTTATTAGTTGATGAGGTCATTAGAGACAACAATCTTAACATCATTGGTCTCAGCAAAACCTGGCTAAAACCAGATGAATTTTTCCCGCTAAACGAGGCATCTCCTCCTAACTAAACGAATGCACATGTTGCCCGTCCCCTTAAAAGAGGTGGAGGGGTCGCACTAATATCCAATGAAAACCTTAACCATACCCCTAACCTAAGTAATAAATATAAATCATTGGAGGTGCTTACTATGAGCTCTGTCACACCGCTACCTCTGTTATCTATCGCCACCCTGGGCCCTATTCGGGACTTAATCAGTGAATTTTGAGAGTTTGTCGCTGATCTAGTGATGCACGCAGATAATATAATTATAATGAGGGATTTTGATATCCATATGAATACCCCGTCAAACCCTTTGTGCGTGGCGCTCCAGATTATAATTGCTAGCTGTGGTCTTACACAAACAATAAATGAACCCATGCATCGCAACAGTAATACGTTAGACCTAGTTCTTGTACGGGGTGTCACCACCTCCAAAGGTATGGTACTCCTGTACAATAAAGTAATGTCTGATCAGTATGTTATCAAATTTGAAGTTCTGACTCATTGTCAACAAGCGACAATTAACCACTTCTTTAGCAGCCACAACATTAATGCTGTCACAACTACGACTCTTACTGGCCAACTGCCCTCGGTAATGGCATCATTCCCAAATTATGTGGGCTCTATCGATAACCTCCCTAACAACTTTAACGATGCCCTGCGCAATGCCATTGATAGTATAGCACCGCTAAAGCAAAAAAAGGCCCCTAAAAGGCATATCCCCTAGTTTACAGAAAAAACCAGAGCTCTTAAACTATCATGTAGTAAGCTGGAATTCAAATCGCGTGCCACTAAACTTGAGGTCTTCCATCAAGCATGTCAAGATAGTTTAATAACTTATAAACGCACGCTTACCTTAGCTAAAATTAATTACTACTCCAATCTTATACGCTTCAATAAAAACAATCCTAACTATTTGTTCAGGGGGGGACTCCACCCTTTAGCTCCACCCACTCGGCTGATGACTTTATGAATTTCGTCAATCCATCCAATAAGATAATTTAACTCATTAGAAAGGAGATTAAAGATAACGCGTACCAGCTCCAACTGGGTTCTATTAACGCAGATATGAATGTATGTAAACCGGATATTGCCCTCCACAATAATCTTTTTGAAGAAATAACATTAGAGTAACTCATTCGGCGTGTAAATGGGACAAAACAAACAACATGTTTACTTGACCCACTTCCTGGGAAACTTATCAAAGAGCTGATTGTAATATTAGGACCGTCAGTGCTACATGTTATTAACTTATCACTTTCCTCTGGCACTGTTCCCCTAGCATTCAAAAACATGGTTATTCATCCTCTGCTCAAAAGACCTAATCTCGATCCTGACCTCATGGTAAACTATCGGCCGGTGCCCCACCCTCCCTCAATCTCGAAAATCCTCGAAAACATTGTTACACAGCAGCTAAATGAACATTTACCGTCAAACAATCTCTGTGAACCCTTTCAGTCCGGTTACAGGGCAAATCACTCTACGAAGACAGCCCTCGCAAAAATGACTAGTGATCTATTGCTAACTATGAATGCTGATGCGTCATCCATGTTGCTACTACTTGATCTCAGCACTGCTTTTGATACCGTGGATCATAACATTTTATTACGTATCAAAACACGTATTGGTATGTCAGACTTAGCCTTTAATTGGTTTAACTCTTATCTTACTGACAGGATGCAGTGTGTCTCCCATAACAATTTGACCTCGGAGTATGTTAAGGTAACGTGCAGAGTTCCCCAGGGTTTGGTTATTGGCCCTGCACTCTTTAGCATCTACATGCTGGCGCTAGGTGACATCATTCGCAAATACGGTGTTAGCTTTCACTGTTATGCTGATGACACCCAAATCTACATGCCGTTAAAACAGACCAACACGGCAGATTGTAGTCATCTAGAGGCGTGTCTAAATGAAATTAAACAATGGATGTCCAGCAACTTTTTGCATCTTAACGCTAAGAAAATGGAAATGTTGATTATTTGGTCCTGCTAGACACCGGCACTTAGTTAATAATACCACTTTAACAACTTTGACAACAAAACACTTACACAAAGCGACTCGATAAAGAATCTCGGTATTATCTTTGACCCAACTCTCTCATTTAACAGCCTTCTTTCATCTCCGTAATATCGCTAAAATTCATCCCATTTTGTCCACCACCGACGCTGATATAATTATTCATGCGTTAGTTACGTCCCTTCTCGATTACTGTACCTTATTATTTTCGGGTCTCCCTATGTCTAGCATTAAACGATTACAGTTGGTACAAAATGCGGCTGCTAGACTTGTGACAAGAACAAGAAAGTTTGATCTTATTATGCCTTTATTGGCTCACCTGCAATGGCTTCCTTTGCACTTAAGATGCAACTTTAAGGTTTTACTACTTACGTATAAAATACTACACGGTCTAGCTCCATCCTATCTTCCTGATTGTATTGTACCATATGTCCTGGACAGAAATCTGCGTTCAAAGAACTCCGGCTTATTGGTGATTCCCAGAGTCCAAAAAAAGTCTGCAGGCTTTAGAGCGTTTTCTATTCAGGCTCCAGTACTCTGGAATGCCCTACCGGTAACAGTTAGAGATGCTACCTCAGTAGAAGCATTTAAGTCCCATCTTAAAACTTATTTGTATACTCTAGCCTTTAAATAGACCCCTTTTTAGACCAGTTAATCTGCTGTCTCCCCTTTCTGCTCTGCCCCACTCTCCTGCATGAAGAAGTTATCAGATGACCACGGATCAGCCTCCACGGATGAGGCACTAGCTGTTCAAAGTCGGGACCCAGGATGGACCACTCCTCTTTGCATCAGTTGGTGACGTCGCTACGCTGCTGACTTGTCTCCATTTAAGATGATCCCCCACTGGCCTCCCAATGGACTGGACTTTCACATTATGAGGTCGATACCCGGGGTGACCATTCCTTATGCATCAATCGGTAATGGCCCCACTATGGACTGGACTCTCACATTATTAACTGTATCTGCTCGGCATCCATTGCACCGGTCACCCAGGTGGGGAGCCCCACATCTGCGGTCCCTTCCAAAGTTGAGTTTTTTTGTGCAGCCCTTTGAGACATTTGTGAGTAAGGGCTATATAAATAAACTTTGATTGATTGATTGATTGAGTTTCTATTCCTAATCATTGTAGCGCTCTGGCTGTTAAAGTTAGGGAGTTTTGTGATTTCAAACTGTAAGTGCACCATAAGGCTAGTGACAGAGTGTGTGCATAGGTGCAAATTAAGACAGTTCAGGTAGATGTGGTTATTTTGACTTTGTTGTTAAATACAAAGTTGATCCATCATCCCCTTTATCGTGTTTGTTTGATATACAGTACTGGATAACGCTTTATATTGTGTTCAACGTGTATAAACTAAAATATGGATATTTGTCGAGGTTGGAACCCATCATTGATGTTTACATTGTTTCTTATTGAGAAATTTCCTTCAATATACGAATTTGGCTTTTTACAAACCCCATTCAAGAACCAATTAAGTTCATACTTCGAGTTTCCACTGGATATTCACTGTTCTGAGGGCCTCCAATCAAAACGGGTTTGACACCGATGGTCTATACTTCTTCAATATTTTGATTTGTTGAATTGATATTGGAGAGTGTGCTGACATACTGCATGTGTGTATAGTATGCCAGCAACACGGGGGCAGAGAGAAATGCACATCAGAGGGTCATAAAAACTGCCATGAAGATCACTGGCTGCTCTCTCCCCTCCCTTGATGGGGGGGTATAGCTCGGTTGATAGAGCGGCCGTGCCAGCAACTTGAGGGTTGCAGGTTCAATCCCCGCTTCCGCCATCCTAGTCACTACCGTTGTGTCCTTGGGCAAGACACTTTACCCACCTGCTCCCAGTGCCACCCACACCGGTTTAAATGTAACTTAGATATTGGGTTTCACTATGTAAAGCGCTTTGAGTCACTAGAGAAAGGCGCTATATAAATATAATTCACTTCACTTCACTTCACTTCACCTAGATGAACTGTACAGTGCCAGGTGCCTCAAAAAGGCCCAAAACATCATAAGGGACCCATCTCACCCTGGACATAAACTTTTTGAACTGCTGCCCTCGGGCAGCAGCCCCTCTATAAATATATATTCTATTCTATTCTATTCTATTCTATTCTATATTACAGTAAACTTACTCAGTGGATACAGTGTAGAGCTCAGGCAGGACACTGCATGGTACTTCGCCAATGGAGACTTTGACCGTTTCTGCTCTGCGGCCCAGGTTCTTGCCCTGCACCGTCAGGTGGGTGCCTCCAACCACTGGGCCCCTTATAGGGAAGATCTGTAAAAGACAGAGTGAAGCTGTCAACAGGAATAAATACATGTCTGTGAAAATGTCACAGATGGCCAAATAGCTCAGGAAAAGACCAGATCATAAATATCATAGAAAATCCAATGAGGAATGTTGCTAATGTGGAGAGTCATGCAGAGATGAAAGGCCAAGTGTTTAGTGTAAGTGCTCACCTACTAAATACCAAGATCCAATTGAAAGGACCTGCAATCTAGGTATATACACACACATGTGCACACAAAGCTGACACTTAACTGTCTGAACCTTTTCAGCCTTGACTCCTCTAAAGCACATGCAAATAAAGAGCAGCTTAAGAGCCCCCTTCACATCCCACGAGAGACAGGCAGAGTGAGAGAGGTGGAGGGCTCAGCAGATAGGTGCACGAGTGTGAAGGCAATTTGGGGAACAGAGAGCACAGTGAATGCTGATGGTAGTACAGGAGAGAATGCTGTGCCTCAATTATTGTGAAGAGTCATTCCCTTTTATGATTTTATGTGTCTGCCAAAATTGTTGGTAGCCATCTCTGCTGTTGTTTCCTGTCTCACACGTCATTTGAGCCCTTGCCTTCACCCCTCCCGATTCACAGTCTCCAAAAGAAATGAGAGAACATCTCAGTTAAAGATAACATCTCAGAAGCCCAGACGGGAGAACGATCTTGCCAATATAGCTTTTTTTTTAATGACCCCTGGCTGAGCTGCGGTCGCTGTGACACCTCTGTGTTATTAGCTTGGCTCCAGCCCTGTTAGAAAACAGCACTTCTGTTTGGGCTAGTTGAGGGGGCAAGGTCCGTGATCTGCATGCTGATAATCTGACGTCTCCACGAGCGACATTATGGCTCAATGAAATAGTGAGTACCGTATTTTTCGGAGTATAAGTCGCACTGGAGTATAAATCGCACCTGCCGAAAATGCATAATAAAAAAGGAAAAAAACATATATAAGTCGCACTGGAGCCCGGCCAAACTATGAAAAAAACTGCGACTTGTAGTCCGAAAAATACAGTAAAGCTTTTTAGCTTGGTGCAAAAACCCCACGTTCCTTATGTGACATCTACAACGCAGGAAATGTTTTTGTGGTTACTGCGAGGCCACCCGGCTGTTATTACCTTCACCACATACAAGCTGTTCACATTCATAAACACACTTTCCTCCTTATGACGCCCACGCTTTACATGAAATGCACACAACATGGCATGCTGGGGCAGCCGGCATCTCTACAGACCTCAGCAGAAAGTACAGTTATATGTTATCATCACAATGTATGTCTCTGTGGTGCTGTAGAGCGCTGACATCAACATCAGCTGGCGTGCTGTTCATTTGCACCTCTTACAAGTCTGTGAGGTTTGATTTACAGCTCAGCCTCTACCAGGCCTCCACGGAGATCACAGGGTGGAAATGTGTCGACACAAACCTCGCCTCGGAATGATGACTGGAATGTTTCCTTGCATTGTGATGCATTGTTCATGCGGCTACAACCTTGATCAAATGAGGTTTTTATAGATTGTTTCAGCTTTCATGTGCAGTTCCATCACACAAATCAAAGAGAAGATGAGAACAAACACAGGAAAAGCATTGTGACTACACTGGATGCTTCTCCACCCTCTTTCTGACCAAGCAACTCTCCATCCTTCCCCCCAACATTGTAATGCCTCACTTCTTTTTCGTGTCAGACATAAACTATGTTTAGCACTTCCTGTTTTAGATGCCTGGAAAAAATAGCTCTCGACGCTTTTAAAAAGGTGGACTAGCTTTGCTTTAGAATAAATTAACTGAGCAGAAAAGGCATTAACTTGCCTTTGGGGCAAGTTGGGAAGTGCCCCAACCGATCAAAGTTAGAACTCTGGTTGATTTGTTTTCATTTCAACACACTCTTTGTATTTAGTGCAGCATAGTGACTCACTGCAATTGTCTCATAATCCAAAACCATTTCCTTACTGTGTCTGACTTTGTTCCTGCCTCATTCCATGTCCTTCCTTGACTATGCGGGGCACCAGAGTCTAAGCCCTCTGCTGCAATGTATACTACTACTGCTACTATTAGTGGTGTCCCAATTCGACATTATATCTGTCCGATATCAGCAAAAAAACATATGGGACGGCGTGGCGAAGTTGGTAGCAATCGGAGTGTTGCTGGTTACTGGGGTTCAATCCCCACCTTCTACCATCCTAGTCATGTCCGTTGTGTCCTTGGGCAAGACACTTCACCCCTTGCTCCTGATGGCTGCTGGTTAGCGCCTTGCATGGCAGCTCCCGCCATCAGTGTGTGAATGTGTGTGTGTGAATGGGTGAATGTGGTAATACTGTCAAAGCGCTTTGAGTACCTTGAAGGTAGAAAAGCGCTATACAAGTATAACCCATTTATCATTTATAACCCATTTTGGATGATATCAGCTTGCTTCTAAAATCTCCAATATAAGTGCCCTAATGTACAATCAGTCAAGCGTGTTTACTTACGCAGTCCAAATTTCATACCGTACCCGTGCAAATATGTCAGGTATGACTAATAAAGCTCCTTGAATCCTTGAAAACTGGGCAGCCTGCTAACATCTAAACCTCCTCCAATAGGCACACAAGGTTGGTCTTTTCTCATATTTTATTGAAGTCATTTACAAAAACATGGCAGGCTTTAGGCTACTAGGAGTTAGCAGCTACACTACCGCTAAGCACACAATAGCTATCCCATCCATCAATTTTCTACCGCGTTTCCCTTTTGGGGTCGCGGGGGGCGCTGGAGCCTATCTCAGCTGCATTCGGGCGGAAGACAGAGTACACCCTGGACAAGTCGCCACCTCATCTCAGGACCAACACAGAGAGACAGACAACATTCACATACACATTCAGACACTAGGGCCAATTTAGTGTTGGCAATCAACTTATCCCCAGGTGCATGTTTTTGGAGGTGGGAAGATGCCGGAGTACCCGGAGGGAACCCACACAGCACACAAGCTAGACATCCGTAATAGGTGTCTTTAATTGACCAATATTGAAGTCTAAAACATGACATCTGTCAATACAAACTAGTATCAAATAATTATGGCTGTATTTTACTTACAGATACAAAGTCTGCAAGGCAGAAGCGTATTAGAACTTAAATGGACATACAAGCTATATGATGATCCTCCAATCTTGACAACTAAAACATACTACAACTAAAATGCGCCTCTACAAGTCTAAGAAATGTGTTGAGGAAAATCTATATTTTGTCTTTGGTAATGCAGACGCCAAGGCTCTAACCTTGGTAAAATGTCTGGGAAAACATGGCTGCCAACACATTGCATCACACACCCCGAAGAGCCAGAGCGCCGCTATCCTTCCAGCGGCCCGCCCCTCTCCAGAGGCAGTCAGTAATACTGTGTATTTGCATGTGTGAGGGAGGTAGTCTTACAACAATGGTCTGCCCACGCCGAAGGAATCTCATTGCCGCTAACTTCAGTCACGTAAGAAGTGCACATAAGTTAGTGTGCCAGCATCCTGTTAGTCACACTATGCTGACAGCTACAAAGGACGAGGGATATCATGAATGCTTCAATATGGTCCATTTGTATGACAGATTGTGGACCAATGTGAGTGTGAGACCGTGTGTGTGTGTCTGTGTGTGTGTGTGTGTGTGTGTGTGCGTGTCCGCCCGCTTTGCTTGACATGCTTATTCTCCGGGGCCACTCAGGGTTTTATCTACAGGAAGTTCAGCCCGATTGGGTCTCATGTGAGCCGTGCTTCCCATGACCTCCTGCCGGGATGGGACTGATGGAGTGTTCGGTAACGGCAAACAAAACAAGTTAGCACTAAACACGCTCCCATTACTGACCTATAAACACAGCCTCAAGTAATCCCGTCTATCGTTTTCTCTACTGCAAGGTGAGCTGGAGCCTATCCCAGCTGACTTCGGGTGAGAGGAATGGCTGTCAATTGCTTATAAAAAGAGCTGCGATTAAATCGATGAATTCGATTAGAAAAAAAATGTATTTGTATTTTGTCGTTTCATTTAATTAGTTTGATTAATACGAATTCATAAAAATCCACTGCTCCAATAGTGAGAGCGGTGCACCATGGTGATGTAGGTCGTGCTGTGGGTGATGTGGCCTGTCTGTGTGTGGCGGACAAAGCAAAGTGCAGAGAGAGTTGGCTCAAAGAAGAGGGAGTAGCAGAGGAAAGGGACCAAAGAAAACAAAAAAAGCTGTCAAATATTGTGTGATCCTTTAAACTGAAAAATACAGACATTGTGGCGAAATGTTGGCACTGTCAAACGAAGCTGGCATTTCACCATGGAACTATTTCGCTGATGCAACACATTAGCAGACAGCATCCTTCATATTTAAGAGCAGTTAACAATCAGAAACAAGGTAAACGTCGATTTTGATAGCCATCTTATATGTCTGATTTGCATAACCAATTCAAACACATGTGAGGACCTGTTAACATCTAAAAAAATGTTCTGTTAATGTTCTGTTAATGCTAATCAGTTGTTTGTCCAAAAATCAAACACCACCCGTCTAATTAATATTTTTTTAAATGTGTATATGTTAAATTGTTAAATACATCGTCACTCAATTGATCATACTTTATCAGACACTCTTTTCGTTTAGTGTTGTGCTTCATTTATTATCTATCACCTGGTTTTAGACAACAAAGTTTTTTTTTACCCTATTTCAAAAAAATCTAAGTAATACATAGTAAGAGTGCTGATAAAATCGATTCACATCCGAATTGCGATTTTTATTTATACAGATTATCAGAGGTGTGGACTCGAGTCACATGACTTGGACTCGAGTCACACTCGAGTCATGAATTTGATGACTTTAGACTCGACTTGACAAAATGTAAAAAGACTTGCAACTCGACTTAGACTTTAACATCAATGACTTGTGACTTCACTTGGACTTGAGCCTTTTGAATTGACATAACTTGACATGACTTGCTACTTTCCCCAAAACCCAAAGATGAAAAAGTTATTCGGGAGCGCTCCGTATTTTTCATTGTGTACTTGTCTATCAGCGTTGCGTGTGTCAGCTGGTGTGGTCTCAGTACAACAGCCAATCAAATTAGATCTACTTTGTTTTCATCACACAGCATTCATCCAATCAAATTGCAGGACAACCAACGAAGAAGACATGTCCAAACCACACGCCAGTGAACAAAAAATGATACCTAAAATAATTTTGTTTGGGTATAAAAATTACGAGGTGGTCAACACAAAACGGTTTGCAGTATGCAACACATGCGGTTCGAAAATTACTGATGGAGAGGCAACAACTTCCAACTTCGTCCGGCATTTGAAGTTGCACAAAGAACGGTAAGTTTTGAATGTAAGATAACGTTTATTGGCTAAGTAACGTGACTTTTATTTGCTGTGTAGTTAAATCAGTGAGGCTGTAAACTCACTGCTAACGTTATAACGTTATTGCAAACACGGGAATCTGTTGCAGTTCACTACCTTATTCATACTTTTTGTTCAGTGATTTTTTTCAAGCAGGGTTACGTTAGTCAATATATCACACGTAACGTTAGACGGCGGTCAGCAGCACCGCGTATTTTAGCCACCTAAAAAAAGACAAAAATAGTAAAATAAAGGTCAGTTAAAATGTATACTATATTATGAATATGTGTACCGTTTTAGCTAGCTTTCTGACATACTGTTGGTTGTTTACCTCAGTGGTCCCCAACCACCGGGCCGCGGCCCGGTACTGGTCCGTGGATTGATTGGTATCGGGCCGCACAAGAAATAATTTTTTTCTTTTTTCTTTTTTTAATTAAATCAACATAAAAAACACAAGATACACTCACAAGTAGTGCACCAACCCAAAACAACTCTCTCCCCCCTTTTGTTCTGGGCATTGAACATGAAGACTCTTCCTTCACTGTTCCGAGTGGCCATGAGAGTCTTGGCAGTGCCTGCCTCCAGTGCTCCAGTGGAGCGAGTTTTCAGCCATGGTGGCATCATACTACGCCCCCATCGTGCACAAATGACTGACAGACTCTTGGCTAATTTGGTCTTTTGCAAATGCAATTCAGCATAGGGCCCTGACATATAAAAGGTACAACTTTTTTGTTATGTTCACGTATATGTCATGTTTTTTCAATGTTAACACTTTTGTACAAATAAGTACATTTGCACTTTATTTTTCAATGTGTTTGTTCTGTAAAGGAATGAGTTAATGTTTAAAATGACTGGATAATAGTGCTATTATAAAGTGCAATGTCAGCACAATTTTCTTTCCTGCAATTTAAAATGCACTTGTTTTAATAAATAAATACAGCGTTTGAAAAGCATACACAATCTGTGTTAATATATTAGTCTGTGGTTAAAAGGACTTGAAAGGACTCGAAACTCAAAATGCAGGACTTAGGACTTGACTTGAGACTTTCCAGTCTTGACTTTGGACTTGACTCGGGGCTTGCCTGTCTTGACTCGGGACTTGACTCGGACTTGAGGGCAAAGACTTGAGACTTACTTGTGACTTGCAAAACAATGACTTGGTCCCACCTCTGCAGATTATACATTGATTTATGATTTTTGTTCATGAACTTTTTTTAAGAATCAATTTTTAAAAATAAGTTTTTAAGGCCATCTCAACGCTTACGCTCTCTGCTTATATCAATCATCAATCAATCAATGTTTATTTATATAGCCCTAAATCACAAGTGTCTCAAAGGGCTGCACAAGCCACAACGACATCCTCGGTACAAAGCCCACATAAGGGCAAGGAAAAACTCACCCCAGTGGGACGTCGATGTGAATGACTATGAGAAACCTTGGAGAGGACCGCATATGTGGGTAACCCCCCCCCCTCTAGGGGAGACCGAAAGCAATGGATGTCGAGTGGGTCTGACATAATATTGTGAGAGTCCAGTCCATAGTGGATCCAACATAATAGTAAGAGTCCAGTCCATAGTGGGGCCAGCAGGACACCATCCCGAGCGGAGACGGGTCAGCAGCGCAGAGATGTTCCCAGCCGATGCACAGGCGAGCGGTGCACCCCGGGTCCCGACTCTGGGTAGTCAGCACTTCATCCATGGCCACCGGACCTGTGCCCCCCCCCCCCCCCCCCCCTCCACAAGGAATAGGGGAGCAGAGGAGAAAAGAAAAGAAACGGCAGATCAACTGGTCTAACAGGGGGGCTATTTAAAGGCTAGAGTATACAAATTAGTTTTAAGATGGGACTTAAATGCTTCTACTGAGGTAGCATCTCTAATTGTTACCGGGAGGGCATTCCATAGTACTGGAGCCCGAATAGAAAACGCTCTATAGCCCGCAGACTTTTTTTGGGCTCTGGGAATCACTAATAAGCCGGAGTTCTTTGAACGCAGATTTCTTGCCGGGACATATGGTACAATGCAATCGACAAGATAGGACGGAGCTAGACCGTGTAGTATTTTATACGTAAGTAGTAAAACCTTAAAGTCACATCTTAAGTGCACAGGAAGCCAGTGCAGGTGAGCCAGTATAGGCGTAATATGATCAAACTTTCTTGTTCTTGTCAAAAGTCTAGCAGCCACATTTTGTACCAATTGTAGTCTTTTTATGCTAGACATAGGGAGACCCGAAAATAATACGTTACAGTAGTCGAGACGAGACGTAACGAACGCATGAATAATGATCTCAGCGTTGCTAGTGGATAAAATAGAACGAATTTTAGCGATATTACGGAGATGAAAGAAGGCCGTTTTAGTAACACTCTTAATGTGTGATTCAAACGAGAGAGTTGGGTCGAAGATAATACCCAGATTCTTTACTGATTCGCCTTGTGTAATTGTTTGGTTGTCAAATGTTAAGGTGGTATTATTAAATAAATGTCGGTGTTTAGCAGGACCGATAATCAGCATTTCCGTTTTCTTGGCGTTGAGTTGCAAGAAGTTAGCGGACATCCATTGTTTAATTTCATTAAGACACGCCTCCAGCTGACTACAATCCGGCGTGTTGGTCAGCTTTAGGGGCATGTAGAGTTGGGTGTCATCAGCATAACAATGAAAGCTAACACCGTATTTGCGTATGATGTCGCCTAGCGGCAGCATGTAAATACTAAAGAGTGCGGGGCCAAGAACCGAACCCTGAGGAACTCCGCACGTTACCTTAACATAGTCCGAGGTCACATTATTATGGGAGACGCATTGCATCCTGTCAGTAAGATAAGAGTTAAATCACGACAAAGCTAAGTCTGACATACCAATACGTGTTTTGATACGCTCTAATAAAATATTATGATCGACGGTATCGAAAGCAGCGCTAAGATCAAGAAGCAGCAACATAGATGACGCATCAGAATCCATCGTTAGCAGTAGATCATTAGTCATTTTTGCGAGGGCTGTCTCCGTAGAGTGATTTGCCCTGAAACCGGATTGAAAAGGTTCACAGAGATTGTTAGACACTAAGTGTTCATTTAGCTGCTGTGCGACAATTCTTTCGAGGATTTTCGAAATAAAGGGAAGGTGGGACACCGGTCGGTAGTTTACCATGAGGTCAGGATCAAGATTAGATCTTTTGAGCAGAGGATGAATAATCGCTTTCTTGAATGCTAGGGGGACAGTGCCAGAGGAAAGTGATAAGTTTATAATATTTAGCACTGATGGACCTAATAATACAAAAAGCTCCTTGATAAGTTTCCCAGGAAGTGGGTCAATATACCATACATCCGCAGCCAAGAGAAGCTTTTGTAACAGCAAACCTGTTTTTGAAAAGGTTTTTGTTACGATCCGCTGCCCGGATCATAGTTTGTTTATGTTTGAGTCACGTGTTTTCAGCACCTTGAGTTTCGTTTGTTTCTGTTGCCATGACGGCAGATTGTACGCACCTGCCTCTGGTTAGTGTTCGGGACGCGCACCTGTTGCCCGGGCACTAATCAGAGGGCTATTTAGTCTTTGCCCTGGCCTCACTCGGTCTGGCTTCCTAGTTTGTTCCCATACAACTGTTAACGACTACTTTGATTCTGCTAGCTTTTCACGCTATGCTATTTGTGCCTGCTAGCTCCCACGCTAGTCCTTTTGTTTTGCCTTTTGTGCTACGTGCATGTATTTTTGTTTATTCATCGTATGATTTATATTTTAAATAAATCATATTCCTACCTGCAAGCTGTGTCCGAAGCCGTCTGCATCCTTGGGAGAACCACACCCGCATCACGATGCGACCAAGTCATTACAGTAGGAAGCCAGCAGAAGACAATTCTCCCGCATCGGCTAACGAGGAGTTCGACGAAGGTACGTGGGAGGTGTTGCGAGCGATGGAGGCGGAAACTCTTCGCTATTCCCCCTCGGAGCGCCAGGACCTGATATGGGGTCCTAACGGAAAGCTGGTCCCAATCCACTCCGTTTGGCCCGAGGACACCGCCACACCCCCGCAGTACCGAACGCGTCAGCGAAGACGGAAGCCGCCCAAGAGGTCTTCACTTTGCTGCCAAGACGCGCCACTCCCTCAGACTCCTCCACTGGTACACAGCAAGCTACATGCAGCCCACACTTCCCCTCCTCAGATGTTTGGCAACCCCATCGACCACTTTGCCAAACAGTTTTCCGATTGGGCTGTCAGTCACATGGACAGCTACAACAATGACATCATGGCGCCCCCCGAAGAGGTAACTCCGCCCACTTCAGATGACGTCATTTCATTGGCGCCCCCCGAAGAGGTAACTCCGCCCACTTCCGATGACATCATTGAGCAAGAATTTTATTTTCCATCTTCTAATTCTTTCTGTCAGCCAATTCCAAATGACTTTTATTCCAAGATAAAACATTATCAGGACATTTTTGTTAAGTGTAAGTCTAGTCAGTCACATTCTGATTTTCAAACTCCACCTCCAGTGACTTTGGTTCCACCCCCAGTGACTATTGCTCCGCCCACTGCACATATTTTCTCCCCCTGTTCTCTCACCCAATCTCAAGTGGGGGGTGAGAATAGACAATTTGGACAATTTAAAGAGGAGGAGTATACCCCCCTCCTTACCTCCCCCCACCCACCCTTGAAGACGGTTCCAAACCGCAAAGAGCGCGTCTGGTATCCGCGTCTTGAGGGGGGGGGCTAGTACTGGGAACTGTGCTAGTGGGGTGGCACAACTGCGCTCAGCTAAGCCGCAACCTCCTGCACGGCCACCGCCACCAGTTTTTTGGCGTGCTAAGCGGCAACCTCCTGCACGACCACCGCCACCAGTTTTCCGGCGTGCTAAGCCGCAACCCCCTGCACGGCCACCGCCACCAGTTTTTCGGCGTGCTAAACCGCAACCTCCTGCACGGCCACCGCCACCAGTCTTTCAGCGTGATAAACCGCAACCTCCTGCACGGCCACCGCCACCAGTCTTTCGGCGTGCTAAGCCGCAACCTCCTGCGCGGCCACCGCCACCAGTCCTTCGCCATGCTAAGTCACAACCGCCAGCTAGGCCACCTCCAGCTGCACCTCGGCTAGCACCTGTTCCTGCACCTCGGCTGACACACCAAGCTTCGTCTCCTGTACCTCCACCACGCCAAGCTCCACCATGCCAAGTTCCTCGGCTGGTTCCCACACCAGCGCCGGCTCCAAGGCTGGTTTCCATACCAGCGCCGGCTCCACGGCTGGTTCCCACACCAGCGCCGGCTCCAAGGCTGGTTCCCACACCAGCGCCGGCTCCAAGGCTGGTTCCCACACCAGCGCCGGCTCCACGGCTGGTTCCCACACCAGCGCCGGCTCCACGGCTGGTTCCCACACCAGCGCCGGCTCCACGGCTGGTTCCCACACCAGCGCCGGCTCCACGGCTGGTTCCCACACCAGCGCCGGCTCCAAGGCTGGTTCCCACACCAGCGCCACCTCCAAGGCTGGTTCCCACACCAGCGCCACCTCCAAGGCTGGTTCCCGCACCGGCTCCAAGACCAACCCCTGTCCCTGCTCCGAGGCTAGCACGAGTCGCGGCTCCAAGACTTGCACCAGAACCTGCACCAGCGGCCGCGACGACGACGTCTCCTCCTGCCTCCACGACGACGACGTCTCCTCCTGCCTCCACGGCGACGACAACTCCTCCTGCCTCCACGGCGACGACGACTCCTCCTGCCTCCATGGCGACGACGACTCCTCCTGCTTCCACGGCGACGTCTGCTCTCTCCTCGTCTCCGGTGGGCTTTTCCAGGACGCCGCCACCTTCCTCGCCCTCATCGTCGTCTCAGCGACCTCGAGTGGTCTGGCTGCGCAAGCGGCGCTCTCAGAGGTTTGTGTATGGACACCAGTGGCGCAAACAGCAGCGACACCCGAGACATAGACTTGGAACTCTCCGGCTGCTGAACTTCTGGCGCCACTCACGCCCACCTTCTCGGCAGCCACGAATGTGGCTTTTCCGTGGTCGCCCGCCTCGCCTGCGGCAGCGGCGTTCCACTCGCCGCCGCCACCTGACTCTTCCCCGGTGGATTCGGGGACACGTGGCCTGGCGACCCACCACCAAATCCTCCCTCCGCCCTCCCTTGTCTCTCGAACTATTTCTTGCTTTTTGGGTTCTAGTTTTATTTTGTGTCAAGGGACATCTGGAATATATCCTTTAAGGGGGGGGTACTGTTACGATCCGCTGCCCGGATCATAGTTTGTTTATGTTTGAGTCACGTGTTTTCAGCACCTTGAGTTTCGTTTGTTTCTGTTGCCATGACGGCAGATTGTACGCACCTGCCTCTGGTTAGTGTTCGGGACGCGCACCTGTTGCCCGGGCACTAATCAGAGGGCTATTTAGTCTTTGCCCTGGCCTCACTCGGTCTGGCTTCCTAGTTTGTTCCCATACAACTGTTAACGACTACTTTGATTCTGCTAGCTTTTCACGCTATGCTATTTGTGCCTGCTAGCTCCCACGCTAGTCCTTTTGTTTTGCCTTTTGTGCTACGTGCATGTATTTTTGTTTATTCATCGTATGATTTATATTTTAAATAAATCATATTCCTACCTGCAAGCTGTGTCCGAAGCCGTCTGCATCCTTGGGAGAACCACACCCGCATCACGATGCGACCAAGTCATTACAGTTTTATTATCAATTCTGTACCAAATAATGCTAGAATAGGTGTGAATCAAGAATCAATATAAAAATCGAATCTTCAGCCCAAGAATCAGAACTGAATCAAATCAGGAGTTGTTGAAAAATTCCCATTCCTAATAAATAGTGATGCTCCCATGGTAAAAGTGCAATTTCAATATTATGTGCAAATATAATAAGAAAGAATAAGGGTCATGGGCAGCACGGTGGAAGAGGGGTTAGTGCATCTGCCTCACAATACGAAGGTCCTGAGCAGTCCTGGGTTCAATCCCGGGCTCGGGATCTTTCTGTGTGGAGTTTGCATGTTCTCCCCCGTGACTGCGTGGGTTCCCTCCGGGTACTCCGGCTTCCTCCCACCTCCAAAGACATGCACCTGGGGATAGGTTGATTGGCAACACTAAATTGGCCCTAGTGTGTGAATATGAGTGTGAATGTTGTCTGTCTATCTGTGTTGGCCCTGTGATGAGGTGGCGACTTGTCCAGGGTGTACCCCGCCTTCCGCCCGATTGTAGCTGAGATAGGCTCCAGCGCCCCCCGTGACCCCAAAGGGATTAAGCGGTAGAAAATGGATGGATGGATGGATGGATGGATAAGGGTCATCACATAACTCCTTGTTTATTTAAAAATGTTTTCCTAAAAGACGCATTGAAGTGTGTTTTATTAGATTACACTGATTAATCGAACAAATTAATGGATACATTACTCAATTACTAAAATAATCGATGCAGCCCGACTTATACTCATTCACGAACGACAATAAATAGAGAGATTTAGTACCAGAAATTTAAAATCTATTTAATTTTTCAGTTATCACTGTATGTTATACATTTTCCAATGCTTAAGCAGACTTCGACAATATGTAATAAATCATTTAAATACTGGTGCAGATACAGACTTTTTTTTAAATCTCAGGCTAGCTTCTTCTACGAGTTGTTTGGTAGTAATTGACCACTTTGTAATGAGCACTACTGCCACCTACAGGGCCAGAATGGAAAGGTTATCAACCGCAACTTGTTGAAATGTATCACATCATCTGTCCATCCATTTTCTACCGCTTGTCCCTCTCGGGGTTGCGGGGGGTGCCGGAGTCTATCCCAGCTGCAATCGGGCGAAAGGCGGGGTACACCCTAGACAAGTCGTCACCTCATCGCAGGGCCAACACTCATATAATAATTCTATAATTAAATGGTTGTGTTTTTTGACAGCAGAAGAATTGGTTTTCTACCGCTTGTCCCTCTCGGGGTTGCGGGGGGTGCCGGAGTCTATCCCAGCTGCATTCGGGCGAAAGGCGGGGTACACCCTAGACAAGTCGTCACCTCATCGCAGGGCCAACACTCATATAATAATTCTATAATTAAATGGTTGTGTTTTGTGACAGCAGAAGAATTTAATTAAATGTTACATTCTCAAATGTTTCCAGCTGTGTTTCTCTGACATACACTACTCTAAACAAGCAGGGCGGACTCGAACACATTCCCTATGTTTCTTATTCTTGTTATCAGTGGTTTTCTTATACAAAAAGAACCCTCTATTCTCTGTCCAAACTGTGGACAGACATGTAGGTACAAGTCGCTCTGCTGAGTGAACACAGAATGTCCCTGGAGAACTGCAGTCAATGGGAGCGTTAGCACCATTGCACACTCGATTGATGACTGATTAATGTCCGTCATACATTGTGTGAGCAGCTGACAGTGGACAGACAGGGCATGACGGCACCAAACCATGTGAGTGACCCCATGATTCACGCCATAATACACCCTGAGGGCTACAGAGAGGAGGTGGCGACTGAATGCAGCTATGAGTGTAACTACTTGTAGTCCCCTGTGCTCTTACCTTCTGGATCTCTGGTGCTGGGCATTGATCTCTGATTGCCTGGCAGTTGTCCCTCAGTCTGCAGCTGTTTTCACACCAACCGCACAGGTGTCCCTGATCCTCACGGCCCCAGCACTGAGAGCAGTCTGTGCTTCCCACTCCACAGTTGTACACCTCCACTAGAGGGAGATAACTTTTTTTAATTACATGTTTCTTTTCTGGCTTAGGCAAACAATGTGGGTAGCATAACTGTAAATTGACAGCAGGATAATGCATAAATGCTGGCAAAGCAAATTGAGTATTTTTTGTGCTTCCCATGCGTCTCCCTGTGTGAGCATCTGCATATCAGACTGTGTATGTATCCCATTAAGTCTGTTTTGTTTTCCTTTCCCACTTCTGATGACTCAGCATGTTACGAGGCATCGTCATGTCCGTTAACCATGCAAACTTTGGCACTGGCTTCAGGCTGCGCGTTCACACGGCCTGTGAGCCTCACATCTGGGCCTGGGAGAGGGAAGGCCTGGCTCGTATGTTTACCGCTGACAGTACGCCAAGTTCAACAGCACTTCATATCATCTCTCCGTTGTCATGGAGATCTAAGTGTGCTTGCAACTCTACATGTGGACACGGCATCGGACACCTTAAATTGCATCTATATCCAACAGTCATTACGTGTAATTAGATGCCCACTGGCTATGGAATTATGGTAAATCAGCAATTGTTGTGAAATTATATGTTGGAATACACAAAGTACTATTATTACAAGAGAGTGACAGCGTAATAATGTTTGTCTCTGAATACTTTTCCCCCCTCCTCGTATAATTAAATGCAAAAATCTCAGCAGACATTGTTTTAACACAGGTGAAATGCATTCTGGGAGCATAGGTGGCAGCTATTGTTCTTGAAAGTTTATAATTATACTGCGATCACAGCACAGAAACTTAAGGCCATGTCCACTTGAACATGAATATTTTAAAAACTCATACTTTTGTATGCATTTTGGCCTCTTATACTTTTGTCCTCAAAAACTAAGACTTTTGTAATAAAATGAGTTCAACAGAGCTTTGAGGTTTGTGTCATAATGACATAATCTCACGGCTGTTTCGTACACACGCACATACCCGGAGCGTTTGTACGAAACAGCCGTGAGTGACCGCAATTAAAGCCAGACTTTTTACCACGCAGATGAACAATTTGCATTTAATACAACTTTTAATCGTATAAAGTATAGACATTTAAAAAAATCTACAGCATATCTCAACTTACTGACTTAATTGATTCTGTGACGGAGCTCTGACCATAAAACACTTGTATCTCAAATCAACGTCGCCCATTGAAACAAAATGAATTCAATTTAATTAGTGACACCCCCCCTCCAAAAAAAAAAGAAGAAGAATCTTAACATGTAACAGTTGGAATGTTCCAATCAATTACAGTAAAAGCGTTGGGGAATGTTTGCTTGCAACTTAAAGCATAACAATTATCTTTGATGCCCAGATTTTGTGATAGCGACATTGAGCTAATCACTCTAGTAGTGACCATACAATACTTATATCGTCATTTGTGTCGATGCGCCTACCACTGTGAGCTCTATTTTAGCTGTTAGCATCGGTTAGCATGGCTTATTGTATCCTACGATGTGTTGTGTAATATGTTCATCTGTTCTCATCCTTCAGTAATACTTGTAATAAATGTAGCTTATTTGTTGCCATGGAGGCGAGGATTGCTGACTTAGAAGCAGCTTTGCAATGTGGACGGATGTTAGCTGCTGGCTTGCTAGCAAAGATGCATGAGTCGCTGGCGCTGCTTTACATCTATTTGTGTCTAAAGTGAGGCAAGCTGACAAAAGCATGCGCATGAATCATTTTGCGGACATTCCTGGCATAGTTTTAAGGACAAACTGTCAACTGATTGCTAGTCTTCCGCAATACACGGCCTATGTTTCTATATTCGATTAACCTAAAAATATGTAGCTGATTTTTATCAATTGTAGTGGCTGCTACCGATGCAGCCAAATTGCTCGCTTGTCAAACCAGATATCCGGTCACATTGGTTTTAATGCTCACAAGCCTAATAGCTGGTGATGTTCTTGTTTTATTTTTTGCTTTCAAAAATGTAACTTGGAGCAAGTTGCAAACAGTTCCTTTACCAACAGAACCTAAGTGTATTTACTTATGGGTGTTGATCCATTTCGTGTAGCAGTCGATATGCATGCGTATGCTTTACAACACCCACGCGCCGTTAAAAAACCTTCCTGATTTTAAAGTCATGTCATTATACGTAATATATCACTATATTGATGAACATAGGCGTTATAGACAGTTAGACTGTTTTGAAACTATGCTTGTGTGGCTGGTGTGGACATGGCCTCACTATAGAACAGTGGTTCTCAAATTTTTTTTTACCAAGTACCACCCCAGAAAAAACTTTGCTCTCATTAAAAATACAGTAACACAGTAGGCCTAAAAATTTATTAAAAACAAAGTAAAGGTTTTTAACAATTTTTGGCCACTGTAACAATAGCAATGTGCACATGGACACAATTAATCGGATTAAAAGCCTAACTGCAATAAAACGGTCCATGTAAACATGCCATTTGGAATATTTTGAACCTTGCACACACGATCGGATCAAAATTTAATTCCAATCGAGACGGGGGGTTAATGTTGATAGTCAATAAGATTGGAACGCATGAAAACAATTTGGGTCGAAATGATCCTTACGACGCATGTCTTTGACGTCAGCCATACTTTACCAGTGGTGTAGGAGGGTTTAATTGAATAATCTCAGAATGAAACGATTGTCTTGCTACAATATCCCTCCAATCAACATGTACAGAAGTAGCGTTATTTACTGTTGAGGTCGTTCCTCTAAAACCAAGACTAGCAAAAACAAAAGTATGGTCTGGAGTGTCACGTGTCGACGTAACAGTAAAAGGAGAGATTCAGTTGTTGTTTCAACGAGCTGTTTTATTCATGGTCTTACAGCCACTCCAAGTGCTAACTGTTAGCCTCAGGCATGTAACATGAAGGCACGCCCTGATGATGTCACATCTACGACTATAGAAAATACGGCAACCCGTACATATCACAACATGGAGGGCGCAGAATAGCTCCATTTCAAAAAGAGGTAAAACAAAAGTAGCGAACAGAAGGAAACTTTTTTTTTTATAAATAATGTGACAACATTGAACAAGCAGAAAGGCACATAGCCATGTTTGTTTACAGCGGATTCACTGCTTCTTCTTCTTCTACTTCCGTTTACGGTTTGTGCTGCACATGTCAAAATAAAGTATTTTGATCTAAAGTGTGGATAATTCTTTCAGGGTCCATGGACAAAATAACATTGTAATCCAAATCATGATCAGATTAAAAACATTTTGGATATGTACACGTGGCTACTGTAACAGTTTGAACAGTAACACTGTGTTTGAATATTTAATTAACCCACATACCACTAGTGGTATGCATATCACAGTTTGATGTGTCTGCTGAAGAAGATGTTTTTTTGTTTTAAAAAACTTGTGTGTTAGATAATGACCATGTCTTACCGTTCATAGGCAGGGGGCTGTCCACAAAAGTGTCCTGGCTAAGGAATCCTCTCCTCCTCAGGTTGAGGTGGTAAATGTGACTCCTATGGTTGGTGGACAGCTACACGGACACAAAAGTAGTTATGCGACATTTCTGTAATTGACTCATGATTGGGCCTAAACTTGATAACAATGAAAGCACTGCTACCAGAAATCAGCAGGCGCTAAAGTGCTTTTGTTGTTCCAAATGGACTCTGGCTATTTGTGGTAGGTAATTGTCTGCACTTACTGTCACACCACTGCACTTGACAGTGGAGCTGTTTAGCCATGTGGCTTCGTATTGCTGCTCTGTCCCAAAGTCACACTCCAGCCCCTCCCCCTGTAATGAAAAACACCATACCCAGCAATAAGCAATTATAGACAAGTACATGGCGATCTGATGCAGTTTCCTGCACAGGGAAAAAAATAAATCAAAGTTTGGTACCAATTAAAGACGTTTAGAGTGGAAGGAGAAAGTAATTGGACCTGCCAGGTGAAGATGGGAGCCATTCTAAATTCATACCCATTAGCATCTGGACCACAACACCTCAGCGCAAGATCAATCAAATTTACTCCTCTTAAAATAAGTGCCAGATGAGAAGTTAGAAACATAGAATATCAGCACGACCAGAGAAGGAAATTCAGACAGTTCTAACTGACCAGAATGTTTTTTTAAATTACTTTTTAAACTGGAGTTTTCTGCCATTTGGCCCAAGGAATGCTCATCATTTCTAATGTGTGCACTGTCTGAAGGTTTGAGGCCAAACGTGTTGTTAAGAGTATCAGTGAGAATGTCTATCGCAGTTTATTTAAGTGTGTTCAAGGGACAACAACACCCCCACCTCTCCGACCTTCAGAACACCACCGCCACTACAAACACACACACATACATACTCGCACACACACAACCTCCACCGTATGGGACCAAATCCAATTTTACTCCCACAAACTCCAGAAGCATCTGTGAGTTGGCGATGACTTTGCCACAGAAACCAAGCGTAAGTGACTCAGATTCACCGCAGTGGTGACTGGATGAAGTCGTTACTCAAACAATGTCAGTTTGAATGAACTTCCGTAATGAAACCTGCAAGTCTGTGAAGGATGCCCTGAAGATCTGTGTTCGCTGGGGGGGGGGGGGGGTGTAGACATTTGTGCGCGAGTCAAAGTCTGTCACCATAGCAACACCTCGGAAAAGGGCTTGAAAAGGCCAGCAAGGTTAGACAAGGGACCACCTGGCAATTTGTCTGCAGACACTATTCAAGTAAATGTCCTAACCAGTGAACATGCCTACATTCAGATTAGGATTATGGATTACAACATGAGTTTTTTAATTGAATATGCTGCCTGTGTGCTGCTGACAGAGACATAACTTGAGCAACATAAGCAAAAAGATCCCTGCTTGTTCTTCATATTCTCACAACGTGCACATCAGCCCGCCTCAGCTTTTGCTCATTTACAGACCAAACTCACAGCACACACACATCCATCTGTGCCTCGCTCAGTTTGAAGCAAACACACCATATGCTTCGGTTTTATTCCACTTATTTTCACAACATGTATGTTGGCCAAAGTCCAACTTCAGACCTACACTGTGTGTGTGTGTGTGTGTGTGTGTGTGTGTGTGTGTGTGTGTGTGTGTGTGTGTGTGTGTGGTACCTCCTGGATGTTGTTAAGGGATATGGTGAAATCCTGGGCCGCACCCGATGGCGATGGAGGAACCTCAGTGGCTACCAAGCTGGGACAGGAAACTGCATTCTGTGGTGGGGGGTGCAGGAAGTGACATAAAATAGTTAGAAAAAAGACAATAGCTTCGTCGCACACATCCTCAAACCAAAATATGTGTCCTGTTTATCTGGAGGAGGTAGGAGGAAATGAGAGGGTGAAGTCTCACTTGGAGGGAAACAACAACGGCTTCAAATAGAAAGACGATGATGGATTAGAATAACAGACCCACTGGACGCTATGATGGGATCAGCAGGACGGAAAATACCCACCACCTCCTCTTGGTCATTTTTAGAAATGACCTCACTTAAAATGCGAAAATATCTTGTGCTGCCTTGATATCTAATTTCATTTGCTTTGGGACATTAAAAGGCAAACATGACATCTGTTCCCAAACATCCAATGATATCTGTATCACTTCACAAATGAACTGAAGCCAATTGTGAGGGGTCTTGTGATGCAAAAACAAACAGTGGACTTCCACAGAAATAAAGCTTTCAAATTGTCAAGACACTGAGCAGCTTGACCATCAGGTGACCAGAGACCTGGGCATCACACTGGTAAGAAGTGTGACTGGACGTTACAACCACCACCCTCACTCCTTCAGGTTCAAATCTCCTCAACCAGACTGAAGGCAATGAATAAGCATTTTCTGACATTTTCTTGTGCAGCCCTTTGAGACACTCCCGATTTAGGGCTATATAAGTAAACTGTGATTGATTGATTGATTGACACACTGACATGCCCAATAATTTTGCCTCCAAGGGGCAAATAAAAAATGTGTCAATGGGCCACGGGGTTCAAGTGTACAGCAGCACCATGAGTGAGGATTTAAACCTATACTCCCATATAGAAGTTTTTTCCAGACTTTTTACTGACAAAAAATCATATTATAAATATCAGTGAAATAACCACTAAGAGATTACAATAAAAAGCATATCTATATATTTATTGCTTTATTGATCACCATTAACTTCAAATAAGCACCAGAGCTCCTCTTTTGTTGTTTGGCAGCTTGCAGACAACCTTTAAGACACTTTTTAATCCATTTTAATTCATTTTAGCGGTGGTTTTTTTTTTTTTTTTGGTTAAAATCTTTTCAGGTCATTGGGGTGTGTGTGTGTGTGACAGGAAGAAAAGCTTTGACTTGCTTGAATATATCTCTTGATACACATATTTTACAGACTTTTTTTCTGGGGAAAAAGGTTGTTTATTATTCACGTCAATACGGTAATATGGACCATTGTAATGTACAACATGATTATATGTTTGTGTAATCCATTTGTTTGAAGAAATACAATATGTTTAGTAAATAATTATATTACCATGGATCTACTTGTCCACATGCTGACATTTAAACTAAAGGAAAGGTATTTTAAGTGTTCTACAGCAGAACCTTCCGCTAAATGTTACGGCTGTCTTTCTTATTCCAACATGCTGCATTAAAACGTCACGTGTTTGTTCTTGTCGAGCCCTGACTGATTCAAAACATGGGGCAGCACACATTCAAAATCTTGCATATGAGAAAGTCTGGCTTCCATCTGACTTTGAATATTACTAACTCACCTCCAGCAGGTAGTGCTTTGACTCATCTTTACTGGAGACACACTGGTGGTTGTCCTGGTCCCAGTAGCATTTCCACCTTGTGCTCAGGCAGCTAACACACCTGATAGACACAAGCAAATAGGTGAGGGTCAGATCCTGTGTCTGCACAATGACCAATCATCTCATTAGTTGCACAAACTAAACTGCAAAGACCAAAGTTATGCTACAGAAAAGGGATGTGATGATTAATCACATAGCAGATGTGTTCACTCCTCATCTTCAACACACCCAGCCAGCAGGTCCACATGAACACCATCTGAAAGCACTTCTCTATCCAAACAGTCAATGATGATATGTTGAAGCCCACTATAAGGGAGTAAGAGCAGTATTTCTTCTTAATGAGGTCCATGCCTTGATCAGGATTTCAAAGTTCACAGTAGAAGTGACCTCTATTACATCTGAGAGATGATCAACATGTGTTCATGTATTGTGTGCATTCCCTCAGATACTACAAACGACATGTTTTGTCTTTGCGAGCAACCACTTGCATGATGCCAATCTGATCATTGTCATCCCTGTGCGGTGTAATTTTTTTTATAAAGAGCCATCGCAAGGCTGCCAAATTAGCAGCAATGTCAAAAGGTAAGATAAGCTGTGTTGGATCAACAGTTCTTCAAAAATACACCTTTTCCATGTTTTTACTGTTAGAGATGACACATATGTCGTCTGTCACAGTTTAGTAGTACAACCGTTGCACCTTTGCTGGATTCCACTGCTGGTTAAACGTTAAGCATTATTCATAGGGGCTCCTATATAGAAGACATGTTCAGAATCTCAGTCCCTTTTGATTGAAATGATAAACAAAATGGTTCACCAAAGGTGTAGTTGTTCAAATGACTGAATGGTTGTTTGGTCTATATGGGCCCTGAAATTGACAGCTGATAAGTCCAACGTGTACACTGCCTTTTTCCCCAAAATCAGATGGGATAGGTTCCAGAGACACACACTAGGTGGTTTGGAGCAATGGACTACTTCACATACATAATTATCATATTTTTAATTGATATTCTCCTTCAGGGATTATAATCACTATAATAAATAAGCCTTGTAATATTTTTTTTCATCCAGTATCCAGGGTTTTATGCACTCAATTGCAAGAGAAAACACACAGTTTTATGATAATATTTACCAATTTCATATATATTTGTTGGTATTTGTCATTTTAAAAATACATGATGATGCTTAGTTAAAATAATATAGATGAAAACAATACTGAATGCAGTGATGTGCGGTGTTGTTTAGGGCAGGTGAGGCACTTTGGGGGCTGTTTTTTTACTTTTATAAAATGTAAAAACATTTGGGGTCTTACCCTTTAGTATAAGTGTAGTACATACGTCTTTCCTCTTTCAGGAAAAGCTCTTATACATGTTCAGTACTTAAATTATAAAAGTCTGTTCACCTGTTTGGTCTAAAACAGTTTGAGCTTGTATATATATAATTTTCCATCTTGGCAGTGACATTCATTCATTCATTCATTCATTCATGCATTCAGCAGAATATCAGAATATAAATGTATTGCATTTTGTATGTGTAAATAATATATATACTGTGTATATACTGTGTATATACTGTATATATATATATATATATATATATATATATATATATATATATATATATAGGGTGATTCACAAAGAATTCACCTGAAATTATCACTCGATTTTTCAAAATTGAAAAACAATAGAACACCTAGCTTGAACACATGTGTTGTACATAACTTGGAGTAGTTATTTCATGCTTTACAAGTGCTCAATACGGCCACCACCGGCAGCACGAACAGCATGAAATGAGAATTGCTCCCAAATGCGCCCCAGGATGTCGCGATCCACCGTGTGGATTTCTGCTGTTATTCGATCTTTCATGTCATCAATATTTGCTGGCAAAGGTGGAACATAAACTTTGTCTTTAACATATGCCCACAGAGAAAAGTCACACACAGTTAGGTCCAGGGATCTGGCAGGCCAAGACCAGAGAGCAAGGTCTTTAGCACTTCTTCTACCAATCCACTGCCGAGGCTCGCTTTCATTCAGATAAGTTCGAACTTCGAGATGCCAATGGTATCTTGTTGTAAAACGAAGTCATTTGAATCTGCTTGAAGTCAAGCGAATAGCCAGTTTTGGAGCATTTCGAGATAGGTTTGTCCTTTAACGGTGAGTCTTTTTTAAAGAAAAAGGGACCACAGACCCTGTTTTGAGACACAGCACAGAAGACGTTCAGTTTAGGCGAATCTCTTTGATGTTCAATTGCTTCATGTGGGTGACTTGTTCCCCAAATGCGCACATTGGGACAATTGACTGTGCCACACAAATGGAAAGCCGCTTCATCGCTAAAAACTAGACGTGAAAAGAAAGTTTCATCATCTTCCATCATTGACTTACAGAATCTCCTTCGCATGTCCTTGTCGTTATTAGTAAGTGCTTGGACAAAGCTAAGTTTGTATGGTTTTATACACAATTGAACGGCGCCGAAAGGATAACATGACCACAACGGTGAAATTGTAACACAGTAAAACTTGTATAACTCCTGTATCAAATGACAATTGATTCAGTCTATTACAGTGCTTTAGAACCAAAGAAATGTGTAGTGATTTTGGCATATTCTTTTTTAATCACCCTGTGTATATATATATATATATATATATATATATATATATATATATATATATATATATATATATATATATATATATATATATATTTTTTTTTTTTTATTTTATTCTATTTTCTTTTTTTTAATATATTTTTTTCAAGCAAAATCAGATGGTTTCTTCTGTGGAAAAAGATAGTATGGTAGCAACAAGGTAGCTCGCTCACATACGCCACCCCCAATTCATACTGACTCAGTGTGTGTGGCGACCAGGAGTACTCCAGCACTTCTCACTCTGATTTTTCTATATTTAGAGTCCGATTATCAAAATAACTATGTAACTCCGATAGCTCTATATCAGTAGTTCTCAAACTTTTTTTCACCTACTACCACCTCATAAAAAAAATTGGCTTTCCATGTACCACCATAATGACCAACATTAAATTACAGTAGCCTAAGTATTCATTAAAAACAAGGCCGTGTATTAATTTAACGATAATATTTAATATTTTGGCCGCTGTAACAGTATACACAGTTTGACTAGTAACACTGTGTTTCAATATACAACCGTAGGAAAATAAAACACTGTATTTTAATCTGTACCACTATTTGTACACATTTGAGAATTCCTGCTCTATATGATCAGTAATTGTACAAATTTAGAGATTTTTCATAAAGAAAATATTTAAAAAAAATTGTAGTCATACAGAAAATATATTTACTGTATAATAGTTTGATGAACAAATAATAATATTTATTTTATCAATTATTATTTGTTTTTTAAATTTAGCTCTGCCTCACCTGCTTACACCGACCTTGCATCCCTGACTGTAAGTCATGTGAAAATAAAGTGACTACTATAGAGAAGATGCAGAAACATGTCAATAACCTATACTTTAGGCAGGTTGGAAACAGGCAGGATCGTTTAAAGGCATGAACACAGAAAAGAACCTATGGGCAAGTAAAACGCTAATCAATGGAAATGTGCAGTCTCCATCTTTTCAACATTTTTTAAAATCCTGCATTATTGTCTGTTTATGTGCTTCGATAGGTGATAATGTTTTGGACAGCAAGAATTAAAATGGGCTGAGCTGCTTGTTAAATGTCGGCGGTGAACAATCACTTCTTTTTTTTTTTTTGCCGTCATCAAGCATTTTTTTTTTGCCGGGGGAAAAGACAGCCCCTGCTTGTCTTACTGTCAGTGGACAGTATAATTAATAGAGACTACCTATTAGAATGGAAACCACTGTTTCAGGAAATACAATAGGTGCAGTAGTCTGTTTCTAAATGTGTACAGATTTTCTGTCATCACCTTAGATGTAAGAAGTTGTTGTGGGCTGTTCCTGACAGGTGTATGTTTTATTACCTGCTGTGGGACACCCACGCTGTACAATGTGTGCGAGGGAACAGAGTGTGTGTGACTGTTTAGCCTCTGGGAAGAGACAGATGTCCCACACCAGCAATGATAGCGCCTCCAGTAATAGCAACACCCTCACAAGGTTTTAGATTGGAAGGACGGAGGTGTGTGTGCACGTGTGTGTTGGAGGTCCACACTGACAAAATGTAATCGAAATATGTGTGTGTGTGTGTGTGTGTGTGTGTGTGAGTGTGTGTGTGTGTGTGTGTGTGTGTGTGTGTGTGTGTGTGTGTGTGTGTGTGTGATTGTGTGTAAACTGATTAGAAGCAGAGGGGTCCTCAAGGCTCTTATCAGCTGCAGCTTTTGTGTTTTCACTGACTCCCTTTGCGTCATACTTCAGTATAACACCTACAGCACGGCTATTCAACTGGCAGCTCGGGCCGAGCATGAAACACTAGTTCTGTTCAAAACTTGGGAGACAAATATTTTTGCAACAAAAAGTGCTCTTGTTGTACAGAGGAATTTGGACCGCTGTAAACACGTTGTCAGATCCTTGCATTGACATTATTGCAAACAGAACACAGGGGTCCTATTGTATGATTTACAAAACCCAAAACCAGTGAAGTTGGCACGTTCTGTAATTCGTGAATAAAAACAGAATACAATGATTTGCGAATCCTTTTTAACTTATATTCAATTGAATACACTGTAAAGACAAGATACTTAATGTTCGAACTGAGAAAACTAATCCTTAACTTAGAAATTAATGGCAGCAACACATTGCAAAAAAATTGGCACAGGGGCGTTTTTACCACTGTGTTACATGGCTTTTTCTTTTAACAACACTCAGTAAACGTTTGGGAACTGAGGAGACACATTTTTTAAGCTTCTCGGGTGGAATTATTTCCCATTCTTGCTTGATGTACACCTTAAGTTGTTCAACAGTCTGGGGTCTCTGTTGTGGTATTTTACGTTTCATAACGGGCCACACATTTTCAATGGGGGACAGGTCTGGACTACAGGCAGGCCAGTCTAGTACCCACACTCTTTTACTATGAAGCCACGCTGTTGTAACAAGTGGCTTGGCATTGTCTTGCTGAAATAAGCAGGGGCGTCCATGATAACGTTGCTTGGATGGCAACATATGTTGCTCCAAAACCTGTATGTACCTTTCAGCATTAATGGTGCCTTCACAGATGTGTAAGTTACCCATGCCTTGGGCACTAATACACCCTCATACCATCACAGATGCTGGCTTTTGAAATTTGCGCCTATAACAATCCGGATGGTTCTTTTCCTCTTTGTTCCGGAGGACACAACGTCCACAGTTTCCAAAAACTATTTGAAATGTGGACTTGTCAGACCACAGAACACTTTTCCACTTTGCATCAGTCAATCTTAGATGAGCTCGGGCCCAGCGAAGCCGACAGCGTTTCTGGGTGTTGTTGATAAATGGCTTTTGCTTTGCATAGTAGAGTTTTAACTTGCACTTACAGATGTAGCGACAAACTGTAGTTACTGAGAGTGGTTTTCTGAAGAATTTCCTTAGCCCATGTGGTGATATCCTTTACACACTGATGTCGCTTTTTGATGCAGTACCACCTGAGGGATCGAAGGTCTGTAATATCATCGCTTACGTGCAGGGATTTCTCCAGATTCTGTGAACCTTTTGAAGATATTACGGACCGTAGATGGTGAAATCCCTAAATTCCTGGAAATAGCTGGTTGAGAAATGTTGTTCTTAAACAATTGCTCACGCATTTGTTCACAAAGTGGTGACCCTCACCCCATCCTTGTTTGTGAATGACTGAGCATTTCAAGGAAGCTGCTTTTATACCCAATCATGGCACCCACCTGTTCCCAATTAGCCTGTTCACCTTTGGGATGTTCCAAATAAGTGTTTAATGAGCATTCCTTAACTTTCTCAGTCTTTTTTGCCACTTGTGCCAGCTTTTTTTAAACATGTTGCAGGCATCAAATTCCAACTGAGCTAATACTTGCAAAAAATAACACAGTTTTCCAGTTCAAACGTTAAGTATCTTGTCTTTGCAGTCTATTCAATTGAATATAGGTTGAAAAGGATTTGCAAATCATTGTATTCTGTTTTTATCTATGATTTACACAACGTGCCAACTTCACTGGTTTTGGTTTTTGTACATAACTGAGGTGTTCCACAAGGCACCCCTTTAAGTCCTCTCCTTTTTGTCAGTTATTTTTTCGTAATGTGATTTATGTAACCAAGGTGTTACTGTAGTTTGTTAACTCCAGATGCAGTCAGTAGTCATTTGTTCATCTTTAGTTATACTAGTAGTGTTTCTCAAGGTTCCATTTCAGCTCCTCTTTTTTCATCATTTGGGCTATTCAACTGGTGGCCCGCAAGGTCAGTTTAAAAAAACTTGTGAAAGACAAACATTTTTGCAGTAGAATTTTAAAACACGAGAGTGCTGTCTTTGATGATCTTTGACTAGCTTTTTTGCAGAAGGTCCTTAAAAACACCAGAGTGCTCCTGTAACGCTGACAAAACATACGGGCAAAAATCAAATGTCCACTGTAAAGGACGCTGGTTCTCAGGAATTTACAAAATAGGACTAATAGTGAATAGAGAAATCCGGCCCCCCTGTCCTTAGCTTTCTGTAAATGTGGCCCTCTGCTTTAAAGTCTACACCATCACACACACATATCAGTCATCAACCACATGTTTGGACACACCTTCACATTGGACAGCATGACAAAATGCATCAAAACTTTTGACTGTAACTTTACATAGCACACATATTGTCCAACACTGGTAACAACGCTTGTGATACTGCCCATAATGACCATCTACACACACACACACACACACACACACACACACACACACACACACACACACACACACTAAATACACAAGCAGATCTGCACTTTCAGGGCCTCTCAGTGGACACAGCGGTTAAACACACATCCTCAATCACGTCTCTGTCAGACAGAAATATGTTCGGTAGAAAAGATCAGTTTCACGGGGACAAAGAGCGGCCGGGACAGGGGAGGGTACGTCCATGGCGAGGCAAGAAAAGGGGGGAAAAAATAAAGAGGTGCCAAAACCTGAGACGCGGACCCAGAAGCAAAACAAGGAACAAGTTTGTTTAAGGCAGAGTGTGTTTAGCTGAGAGATATAAAGCGAGTGGGAGGGCAGCTTTAGGTGATTGTCCTACTGGGCTGGTTGGTGTGAGTGGAATGCTCGGGTCTGGTTACCATTAAGACTTTGCCTGGATACCACTTTAGAGAACTCTCTGAACACATACTTACTGATACACACTTGACATTTCATGATTGATGGAAACTTGATGGTGAAAATGTTTAAACATGTAATGTCTTTTTACGCCTACATCTGTCTTCCAAGCAGCCCAAAATGTGAGGTCCCACATGAGCATGCCAACACACACACACACACACACACACACACACACACACACACACACACACACACACACACACACACACACACACACACACACACACACACACACACACACATACGCAAATACTGTAATGACATTTGAGCAATTCTAGTAAACACACAAATCAGCAAAGTGTGTACCACATGCTTTCTCTTTTCAAATGTAGTTCTCAAGATCAGTTTGAGATTACACGGCAACTCTTTTCTGACATTTTAAAGGCTCTTCTCAAAACGACAAAGGGCATCATTGAAGGCTCTGCTTTGTTGCGAAGATTGCCTTACTAGTTTGCTTGTCACTTATCTATTGCCATTCTGTCTTTAATTATGTGGCAATCTAAATGTGATATAAGTAAGTACAACATGTTCATTAAGCCTCAACGATTAGGAGGTGCTCTTTTAATGAAATCACTAACTGAAGTCGGAAGATAGGATTTCCATTGTAAAAATACAATCGCTGGAACCATGATACTTCCTGTGCGGATGATTTGCATGAACATTATTTGCATTAATGTCCGACGCATACAGATGGGGAATTTGAATCGGGAACATTTATTAAAATCCGAGTGATGGCCACACAAAGAAAGCGCCTCATTGAGTAAAAATGGGTCATGAGAATCTCTTTAGGGATTATTAAAAAAAAACAGCTTGAAGTGATTAAAATCAGATGGAATACAGCAGCCCGCCACTTTGCAACCCAACGCACATCCTGTGAGAGTGGCACTTGGCTCATTATCACCTTCGGAAAACCGTCATCTAGTTTCACACTCCCGGGCCTCACGGCGCATGGAAGCTGGTGCGTACAAATTGGGTGAAGTCTCGCTCACATCCACCTTCACACCATTTTCACAAAGCAAAGAAAAGCCACGCGCCCCAAGTGGTTCCATTCTGACGACTTCAGTCAAAGACATACGCGCCATGATGCGCCCCTGAGCCTCAAATCTGCCCATCAGATAAAGTGGATCCTCCGACATGGTCCAACATGCTGACGGAAGCCAGCTGGATTTCCTCCAGATATGAAAAAAAAAAACATTTTGTGACCAGGCCCTACGAGCGTCAGTCCTTCACAAAAACAAACATCAGTATGACTGGCCAGACATACATATCCAATTTCCTTTGGCTTAGCGTTACAGCATAATAATCGCACGTTTGATCCTGCGCCGGAAAACCTAGAGCGGGCCAAATGTAAAATAAGCCCTGCAAGGGAACGTGACAGTACTATTTACCCACTGAGGCTGAAATAGTAAGCAGGGGGGGAAAGGAGGACGCCGGGGACCAAGTGGAAAAGGCCTTTAAGGCAAACAGAAGCTGTGCTGGTGAATCCTGCAGCTCCACAGCATGTGCAACACAATGCCAGGATGACATTTATGTGAGGCTGGAAGTCGACAGCCTCCATTAGCAGATGATGCTAATCTTAGTTTATTGCTATTCAAGACCCATTTGGGAGGGTTTATTTTTAAAAATCAAGTAGCTGACTGGATGCGTGATCTTTAAATATAAAGTTCAGCGCCGTGAGAGTGTCCGGCTTCTGGAACATGATGTATTTTCATGACAAGCGAGAGGGACACACAGTAGGCGTGGGATAACATTTGAAGGTTCAAAAGAGGTCGATCCGTAACAAACATGTATCCATATCCGTAATCTGGAGCCGTCACAAATAAAGTTGCTTCTAAATGTGGATCAACTCTCCCAATGCAGGCTTCTAATTATTATTATTATTGTGTGTTATACTCAATGGTTAACTGGACATCTTTATGTGCTCGACGCCTCAATCATTGGTATGTTTTCATTTACAAAACCATTCTGGGTATCACTCCATCTTATCTGTCTTGTCTTTTAACAAAGAAACAAGGAAGTCACAATCTTCGTTCAATGAATGTTCTGCAATTTGTCGTCCCCAAAGTAAGAACTGAACTGGGCAAGAAAGCATTTAGGTTTTCAGCACCGAAGGCTTGGAATAACCTACAATCGAATATTAAACTTCAAACCCTTTACGTTGAATGAGTTTAAAGCTTCTGTGAAAGGACTGCAGTCTACCTTGTCTGTATGCACATGTGTCATGTGAGCAAGTTTTAATGTTGTAAATGTGATGTTTTATGTATTTGTTTACTGTTTTTAGTGTAACCTTGCTGCTGCCCTCTTGGCCAGGTCTCCCTTGGAAAAGAGATCTTTGATCTCAATGGGATTTTACCTGGTTAAATAAAGGCTAATAATAATCATTCTAATCACAATAATAATGCAAAAAAAAAACTTAAACAACGCAGGCTATGTACCTTGAAACATTCTTGTGGTTTGACTGGCTTAAAAAGAATGTATCTGCTTCTAAACATGTACACAGCAGATATAAAAAATATTGAATCCCATTTTAAAATCTAAACACCAACAATAGACTGCATACTATGTTTTCTTTTGTGAAAAAAGCACAGTTGAAATTAATAAACCCTGAAGGTAAATTACATTTATTTTTCAAATGTACAAACATTCAATATATGGCAATTAGAAAAATAGTGACTATTTGTAATATTTCAAGTCTTGAGCATTTTAAGCAACATTCCACCAAATCGGTGCTATTTGCTTCCCACTGGAAATAGTATGTGAATGCATGGTAAAATTTGCTGTAAAATATATTTTCATAATCAAATGTTTTCTGCACATAGATCTGATTGTATATTAATTAAATACAACTTAAACAATTAATTCAAACTATACTCATAAGCATTACACCATCGGAAAATGTGTAATATTCCACAAGTGACATTGTCCACAGAAAGTTGCATCACTCAGATCCTCTTTAATCCACCTTTAATGTTTAGACACTTTAATGAAAATCACTTTGAACTGCATTTTAATTTGCATGCTTAATGTCAGCACTGTTCTCTCACCTTTTGCAACACCCCCACCTCAAACGCCACTTACTGTACATGCATATACAACACATACTCTCAGAAGGTCAACACTCTTCAATTGTTTTGAGGTTCCTTAAATGGTCAGAGGTGTCTTTTAAATTGCTCACATATTTAGCTTATTCCTGTGCAGGTTATGGGTGTGGAGTTTGCATGTTCTCCCCGTGACTGCGTGGGTTCCCTCCGGGTACTCCGGCTTCCTCCCACCTCCAAAGACATGCACCTGGGGATAGGTTGATTGGCAACACTAAAAAAAAATTGGCCCTAGTGTGTGAATGTGAGTGTGAATGTTGTCTGTCTATCTGTGTTGGCCCTGCGATGAGGTGGCGACTTGTCCAGGGTGTACCCCGCCTTCCGCCCAATTGTAGCTGAGATAGGCTCCAGCGCCCCCCGCAACCCCGAAGGGAATAAGCGGTAGAAAATGGATGGATGGATGGATGGAAGGTTATGTATATATATTTGTATGAGCAACTCTCTCTCTCTCTCTCTCTCTCTCTCTCTCTCTCTCTCTCTCTCTCTCTCTCTCTCTCTCTCTCTCTCTCTCTCTCCCTGACTCTCTCTCTCTCTCTCTCTGCAGGCCACGAAAAGGAAAACATGTTTTTAATATTACAATTACTTGGGGAGTGAGGTTAAAATCTCAGCACAGTCCTGTGACCTACCATACATTCTTTTTTTTAAGTTTTTTTTTTTTATTATGTTAACATACATTTTTGTTGAATCAAAATAATGTGCCTATATTTTGTGAACGTGTTATGCTAAAAACTAATTTCTGTTGCTTTTAGTTCTGTTACTCAAATGAGTCATCTTTGCCAAAGGTACCTTAAACAAACAATTAACTGCATTAGTTGGGCCAATGCATATTTGGAGTAATGTGTATTATCAGATTTAGAAACGAAAAAAGACTTTAAGGTTATTTTTCAACAAGCAAATGGCACAAATTTGGTGGAATGGCTCTTAAATTGTTTGGTTTTATTGGTTTATTGCAAACTCCTGCAAGTTTATGAACTCTTTAAAACAATACAATTACAATGTGGGTTCCATGATTTTAAGCAAAGGAAACAGCACACTGTTAAATATGCAGACTGAAGTAGAACCTCACATTTAGGAATAATACCATGGGCCTGAATTACTAAAGGTTTGCACGTGTAAAACACGTGCAAACCTGATAGCATACGCAAAACTAAACTACTAAACGCGTGGATTGCGTCTGTTAAGTGAGCAGAAAAAGGCGTGTTATCCATTTTGCATCTCTTTCTTCATTAATATGCAAAAATAATGCTGATCATCAAAGCGCCCACAATACTGGGAAGAGAAGATGCAAAGATAGTTATTTAGAACGCGCAATGTGATTTATCGACACTCATCATCGTTTTACAAGCACTATTTAGCGTTTTATTTAGCACGTGTCAGAGGGACGTGCAAACCAACAGTTCCACACACAGCTGCAGGCTCAGTGCCCGCACTGCACAGACGATGGACAGACAAGAATACTCTGTCCTACGTGTGTGTCAACATTTTGGACGGTCAGAAATTAAAAAAAAAAAAGTGATATATCATCTATTCATCCATCCATCCATCCATTTTCTACCGCTTATTCCCTTTGGGGTCGCGGGGGGCGCTGGAGCCTATCTCAGCTACAATGGGGCAGAAGGCGGGGTACACTATCATCTATTCAGCCACGTTATTTTAAAATGTTATAGCTGCTTGAGGACTTAGGGGCTGATTAAAACAAATTCAACTGATGTGTTTCGGTGTCCTTTAGTGGGTTTTTTTTAAACTTCTTGAAGTGTGCATTTTTTGCATTTTTTCCCTTGGGAAAAAACAAGGGGAAAAAAGTGGGGTGTCATTGTGATGCACTGCATGACTGCTGCTAAAATGCCCATAAAAAGAGGAACATGTGTCCTGCATGTTTGAAAACATAGCATAACACCACTGGTAGGAGCATGATAACATGAATCAGTGTTGGTACAAGGAAATTTCAAAATGGGATCCCAGGGACCCTGTCAAGTCATAAAAATGGGGTCCCACAGTAAATTTTTGGTGTCCCACTCTTTTGTAACCGTTTTGAAAACAAATGATAAATGTATGCATTATCCTGTTGTATCTCACATTCTATATTGTGTTTTGGAAAAATGTTGTCATAAAAGTTACTTAATTTATAAAAATAATAATACAAAAGAAAACACATTTTTATGCATATGTAAATTTATTCAGTTATAAACATTCATTCACTTTCTTCTTTCCTTCATGGATCTAAACTTTACCGCTGCCGGTAGTTTTTTCTATATTTTCATTTAATAAGTTGTAGGTGTATTTATTTCAGAATGTGCAGTAAATGAGAGTGTCTCCTTGGTGATACCCCATATATTGTACATGCAAAATCCTCATTTAAATAAGGCGGTCTGCACCACTCTTCAATTGTACACACAGTGGTAGTAGATCACACGCAACACGGCCACTAATACACGCTGTTTTATAGATTGCGCCCACTGTTTACCACGTGGTCGTTACATCTTAGTCAGGTCCACGGTGTAGTTGATTAAGTATTAAACCACCTTATGTGGACAATGTGATTTGTGGAATGCCCCCATTTTTACAAGGTTGTAATGCGTTACGGTCACGGGACTAAATGAAAACCCAAGAACATGACTAAAATGTGAAATGTAACTTCTTTTTTTAATGAAGAAAACAAACTTAAGTATAGTGGTGATAAAAAGCAACACAAAATAGAATTTCTGAGTGATTTAAATTATTATATTTCATGGTCAATTCTAATTTTAGGAGACGGAGATAGGCAACAAATCCTATTTTTCCAGTGTTCAAGGTAGTTTGAAATAATCGCTTAAGTTGTATTTATTAAATATACAATCAGATAAATGTTCAGGACACTTTGTTTTATGAAAAAATGTTTTACTGGCCATTTTATCATGCACTTACAAACTCTATTTCTAGGGCGACGCAACTGGCATGTTGTTTGGTGGAATGTTGCCTAAATAGCTCAACACAACTATTATTACAAATAGTCACTATTTTTCTCATTGCCCATATATTGAATGTAAGTATATTTGGAAATAAATGTAATTTACCTTGAGGGTTTAGTAATTTCAAGTGCAACTGTACTGTAATTCAGAAAAGAAAAGTAAATGCAGCTTATTGTTTGTGTTTGGTTTTCAGAATGTGATTAATTATTCTTTCTATCTGCTGTGTACAAATTTAGAAGAATTCATTCTTTTTAAGCCAGTAAAACCACAAGCATGTTTCGAGGGACATACCACATAGCGTTGGGTTGTTGTGACACATTTAAGTTTACCTTTTTTTTTTTCTTTTTTTTTTTTTTTCTTTTTTTTACGTTAATGTTGTGCTTACAAGCCTGCACTGGGTGAGTTGATCCACATTTAGGAGCACATTTGTGACGGCTCCAGATTACACACATATGGATATGGATAAATGTTTGTTACGGATCTCCCTCTTTTCAACCAACAAATCAAAATGTTATCCCACGACTATTGTATGTCCCTCACGCTTGCCATGAAAATACATCACGTTCCAGAAGCCAGACACTCTCACAGTGCTGAACTTTACATTTAAAGATCACGCTTCCAGTCAGCTTTAAGCCATGAATTTATTTCAACAAAACTGATACTAACCTTTCAAGATGTTCCAGTTAGTAAATGTAGTCTTTCATTGTTATGAATCCTACAGTCACATTCAAGTGCTTCCTGTCCAATGAACAAATGACTACTACTGACAGCCAAAAGTCAGGCACAAAGTCACCAAAGTGTTAGACCAGAGCAGCAGATTCTATTTTTGTGTACCTTCAATATTATATGAGGGTTATATAGTGAGTGAGACACACGGAGTAGTGACGTTCCCAATGTAGGGCGTGGTATCTGGAAGGTTTCACAGTACACAGGTGACAATAGAAGTGTGACTCACGAGGTTTTGGGGTTTATTGCGCCAGTCCTCTCACAGTCGTAGATGATGAAGCTCCCCGACACCACTGAGGTACCGTTCACTTTTATTGCCACGAAAACAGTCAGATGATCTGCAAAAATAAAGGCATGCATACAACTCAGCATGTTTGCAGCATTACACATCATATCGGGACACACATTAGTAAGTCATAAGTCACAGTGACTTCATACTCTATAGAGTCTGACAGAATGGTTCCATAAGTCATCAATAACGTTATTCTTAATTGTTGTTATTAGTAGTGGTATTACAGTGGTAGTAGTGGTGGTGGCAGTAGGAGTAGTATTGTTGTCATTTTATAATACATTTCCATCCATTCATCCATTGTCTACCGCTTGTCCCTTTCGGGGTCGCGGGGGGTGCTGGAGCAATGCTTTTTGAATTTTTTTTTATGATATTCAGTTTCGAATCAATGTAGCATAATAAACACAATAGCAACTATTAATATTATATATGTGATTGTCTATATTAGGGCCGCAGCTATCAATCAAAGTTTATTTATTTCAAAGTTTATCGATTATTTTAGTAATTTAGTAATCCCTCGAATAGTTTGTTCGATTAATCGAGTAATGGGATACTGTTGTGTAAACACACTTTATAACCTCAATGCGTACTTTAGGGAAAAAGTAAAACATTTTTTTGCTTGCCATAACCTTAATTATTTTTTTCTAATACAATATATGCACATCATCAACAGTTTTTTTCTAATCGAATACATCGATTAATTCTTGCAGCCGGACTATGTATCACATTATTGTATATTATGACGTAACTTTTATGTAAAACAATCTAAGTTTATTTCCACAGTATTGAGGGATGCTTCAGTTACAAGTGAAATGATTACTCAAATGTCAAACACATTGTTTTGTTCAGATCTTTTGTGTTGTTGGATTTTTGTGGCACTTTTCTGTGGTTTATTTGTGTTTGGTTACTTTGTTTTTCTTCTGCCAAGATGACCTGAGTGCTCACTATGGGGGGGGGGCTGAGCCAGGAGACACACCTGCAACAGTTTACCGCTGAGGGCCTTTTAAAGCCAGCAGTTGCAGGAGCAGGATGCAGAATTGTTTTCTGCACATGGCTTTAGTGCTTTGATGCCACTTCTGGCTCGGAAGGGTTTTTAGTGACTCCTGTGGCCCTCCTACTGCCGCACCCTGTGAGGCATTCACTGGACCTGCGCTATTGCTTTCAATTATGACTTTTTGCCTGCTTGTTTGGACTACAATTTTGGTTTCAACTTTGTCCCAGCTCTGCCTTGTATTTAATAAAGACATATTTATTCACACCTCTACCTCGCATACACATCTCCTATTTGCAGTACATACAGCAAAATGTAAAGATTCAAAGCTCAATTTAGTATGGGAGTTTTTGAACATGTTTGCCAATGTGTGTTCAGGCAAAACACACCTTTGAAATCCCCTAAGGGCCAACAGTTAAAGTTGATATTACCCGTTATCTAAATCCACAATCCAAAAAGAAAAGAAGTCATGTAGTGTAACTGTAGCGAGAACAAGAACGGCTGCAGGCGTTGGCACACGGAACGACAAACACACGCCTGCCTCACCTGTGCCTGGAAGGATTGGCTGGTAGTTTTCCCGTGAGAGCAGGGGACAAGTCTGGATCTGAGCAGGACCATGGTCCAGGTGCAAGGTAGCGTCTGTAGACAAACCGGGGCCATATTCACATTGGACCCGGGAGCCGACCAGATCAGGAACACTGCCGTTTATTAGAATACCGACATCCTGTGACAGAAAGAGAAATGTTTAACACGTGCTCAAGTAGCTCACCTTACAAAAAGTTGGTCCAAAAGTTTACCAGTAACTTGTTAGCAATTAAGAAACAGACAGCAATGTGCTATATGTAGTTGAAGTGATGAAATATGACATAGACATTTATAATGAGAACCATAACACCTGACTGAAGTGCCTGAATTTCAGCTGGAAGATTGCAATGTGAGAAAAACAGGAGACTGAGAGGAGGTGCCAGACGAAATATTCAGAGGCTGAACAGATATGAATAGAAGTGACCGCAAACGTGCTAACGTGTCTTAAAAATCTCCTCTATTGTTCAGTGGCAACGATCATTTCCTGCAGGCCAAGGCCCTGACTTCCCGCCTGCTGCTTCCTGTTTGGGGGGGGACAACCTTGAGCTGGACTTCCTGTTGCTCCAAAGGGGTTACTTGGTGCCGGACACCTGGTAGAATTGTACAGCCCGTCTTAGCTGACCCACAAAACAGGCTAATCCACAAGTAATGAACCAATTAACGACCCGTCATCTTTCGGGCTTGTCTAATTATGGGCTGTAATTAAGGATCAAATGTATTCCACCGGTCCAGCTAATTGTCACATTGTTATTATGCTTCAGGTGCACTGCTGCAATACCAATATGAATCATCCAAGCTGGCTTTATCATCATGCCAGGTTGCATTAAAATCAGATGAGGGTGTTCATCACTATTTCTATTTTTTCTCATCTCCCAATCTGTACACCACAACATGAAGCGTATCAGCAAGGATTTATCCCAGAAAATGTGAAACAACATCAGTTTGCTTATCTCAGATTTCTTTTCAGTCTGGATTTGTGTGTGGTCCACTTTATTACATGAACACTTGCCTAAAGAAGAAAATATGCATATCCCTCAGAATCATTCAGTTACAATGTACAAGATGAAAATACTCTGTGACCCAATAAGATTTCCACATTTAGTCCTTATATGTCACAATTATCTAAGATAGGGCCAGCTTTACACGCCCGGGTGGGGGAGTTCTGTGTTCCCGTTGACAATGTTGTGCTAGCTTTGGTGTTAGCTGAGCAGATAGCCAGGCAGCCAACACACCGACCTCGTAGGGTGACTGTCACTCGGGGTGTCCCGATCCAATAGTTATTTTGGATATCAATGCGATATTAGCAAAAAACGGATGATATCGACTTGCATCTAACATTTCTGATATATATATATAAGTCCTGCAGCGTGTTTACTGGCGCAAAGCACGAGAGCCAGTTAACATCTAAATAAGTACACAAGGTCAATATTTTCTTGGTTTTAGTCAAGTACATTTCAAAAGTTAAACATGGTAGGCTACAGACCAGGAGTTCTTAACCTTTTTGACCTCAGGGCCCAACTTTTCCACCACAGAGGTGCCCGGGGCTACACAAATATTAACACTGAATTAGTAATCCTACTCTTGATTTTAATCGTAGTCAATAATTCTATCTAACCTACTCAAAATTTACAACTTTGTCAAATGATATTAAACCGTGTGCTAATCACAAAGATTATTTAACAAATAAACCTTAGCCTTAGGTCAGGCTAATTGGAAAAATAAGTACCAATCAAATATACTGCATAAAATGGAACTCATAAATAACTGTCCAAAAATAAAAATGTGTTTTATTTTTCTCATTTAACCTTGATTTAACCAGGAAAAACTCCCATTTAGATTAAGAACCTCTTTTTCAAGGGAGTCCTGGCCAAGAGGCAGCAAAGGTACACATAAAATCACATTCACATTACTCATTAAAATGACAAGATGGACATCAAGTAAAACAGAGATAACTGAGGCTCCTTCAAATGCTCAGTTTAGATTTAAAAGCATTTAAGGATACAAAATTCAGTCAGCTTCCAGTCTCCTTGTAGCATGTTCCAAGCACAAGGAACTGCATAGATGTTGTGCAAAAAAAAACTACATTAATAATGATTTTTCTTAACTACGCTGTCAATAACATTTAAGTGCAAATAAAAATACAGATTCACCACTTAAGTACATTTTTGCGCCTAAAAAACTTCTCTATAACTTTACCTCCAGACTTCTTCTGTTTGTTTGATATTGCCACTAGCACAAGTAGTGGAAACGTGTATTACAACTGAGTACCACTGCGGCCAGTACGGAACACAGCTGAGAAAAAGATCACGGCCAATCAATATAAATTACTAGGAACTAGCAGCTAAGCGCACCATAGCATGCAAGTTAGAAACATAATAAGTGTCCTTAATTGAACAATATTGTAGTCTAAAACATGACATTTGTCAATATAAACTTATCATAGATGCATATTACTTGCTAATACAACAAGTCTACAAAGGCAAAAACATATTAGAATTAATTCAGTAACAAACATGTCTGCATCATTCAATTTATTACACCATGAGCTTAACTGAATGAAATATTGTGACAACTGGGTGTTGCCAAAACACTAATTACCACGCTACTTCAATTTAAAGACAGCACAAGCCTATCATAAGGTTAGAGTTTTTCATACCTACTACCATTGTTCACTTGACCAAACCCTTCCGGACATTCCAAACTATAAAATAATAAAAGTATGAACTATGATTCGTGCTGATATCGTATCAGATTCATATTGGCCAATAGTCAAGGCTGCAATATCTGTATTGGGACACTCCTAAATTTCACTACACGATCAGTACAGGAAGACAGTCCGCACTTCCTTCATTTGCATATTTACGTGTTGTGATTTTTGGAATGTTTTATGTATTTATTGAATACAAAAAGAAAGGGAGAACAATACTGTTGATTAAAAAAATCCCAACTGAATTCCAACAAGTTCATTTTTATTTAATGTTAATTTTTTTAAATGAGGCACTTTACTTAATCAGCATCTTAACACAAAAAGTTCACTTTGCTTTTGGCAGCATTGTATATTAATGTATTTGGTGTAAATATAGAACGATCAGTTTGTCATTTGTTTAATTAAAGGCTGCCGAGCGGATGTAGAGGTGTTCCGGTTTCCCGAGGGATCGGGTAGATAGTGACGGTCGATTGTCACCATGGTGATAAAGACAGTGACCGATTTGAAAGACCATATCCTTGATATACAATGTTTGTTTTGTTTGCAATGTTTTATATGACGTTGTTGTTGAAATGAAGAATACTATAAATAATTAAACCATGGTAACTGCTGTAAAATAACTAAATAGGTAAACAGGAGGTGACATGGTCTTTACGTCGATGGTGGACACTGACAAAGCAAACCACGCAGAAAGATTACAGCGGCAAAGAAACGCCGAACACACGCCCAAAGACTCAGCCTGCTGAGGTAAAATTGTCTTTGCTAAATATTCCTTTCAGGCAGAACCTTTTCATGAAAAGTCTGCTGTTGGGAGCGTCCATCAACAACACGGCACAAGTCTCGCGTGATGATGACTGACCTGCTCTAGTCAGTCACAGTCTGAAGTGTCAAATTTGGAAGTGTGGATGTCATGCAAGATGCCACTTCTGATATATAAGACAAAGCACAGGTGTTGGCATTAACAAGTGTGATAACATTATAATCTCCATCCAAAATAGCTGCATGGAATATTGCGGTCGATCATTTGATTATTTACATAAGTGTTTTTCTCTCGGTGACATTGACATGATTTTTCACATTACACTCAGACATATATTAATATTATGTCATTTAAGTAGCTATATTTAAATTTAAATTGGGTTTAAAGCGCTTGGACAAAGTGGTGACAAATGAGCTCCTGTGGTGCAAATAATAGATTACAATGCTGAAGGTGACAAATGAACCATGAAGCTGCAAGGGACATGGCAAAGTGACAGGTTACCAAAAAAGAAAAATCACACATGCATCTGGCAATGAACACCGTTGGAGATGTTGGGGAGCAATCGTTTCTAAGGAGAAATAATTGGCTCTTTTACAAACAGTACAGCTAACATGGTAATTGCACAACGATATGATGCCACTAATGTGATGGATTATAATACACTTGAATGATTCATGCTAGATTAATTATACAGATAGCATACTTTGTGCTATTGCGTTGAAGAAAATAAACTGAGTGGAGTCCAAAATTAACATTGACTTTAACATACATGATTATTAATATCAACTATGAGTATTTGACCTTATCAAAGTCAGGTGTTAGGTTGTAAAGGTGGCCTCACACATGCTTAAATAGCGTGTTTCCATAACAATCATAACTTGATCAGCAACAATAGTCATGCATCTATTTGTGATAGCTCAACTTAAGAGTGCCCCAACTTAAGAGTGTTTTGAGATAAGAGCTGCCTCTCGGCTAATTGTTATGCTCTAAATAGCAAGCAACAATTTGAGTTATACGCATGCCTGCCATTAGTTGGCGTGGCAAATGTCACAGTGAACCCTATAAGGTCCAACCGAAATATCTGGTCTAATTCGCTAGCATTTACTAAAGATAGACATAACTTTAGTTTTCCAACCATGGGAAGTAAGAAAGTAAGTGTGAAGGACAGCGCTGAGAAAAAGTGAATGATATTAACTGAATTAAAGATATAAATCATCATAGAACATGACAGAGCTTGTTGCAGACATGGCAAAGCAGTTCGAGCATAGCAATGCAAGTCTGCAACATACTAAAGCAGAATGAGTTTATAACACCAACTAAGAATGTTTGAATAACATCTAAATGGCAAACATTTTTTTATCCATGAAAATATGAAAAAGCTGCTCATGGTGTGTTTGACTGAGAAGCAGCTCGAAAAAGATACTGTAGGAGTCCACTCGTCAAGGTAAATGTTGTACTTACTGTAATACTTTACTATATAAAACTACTGTCGTACATTATATTGTATTGTTTTCTCTGAGCATCTATCCATCCATCCATTTTCTACCGCTTGTCCCTTACGAGGTCGCGGGGGGTGCTGGAACCTATCTCTGAGCATATCTTATCTAAAACTGTGTTTTTGATTTTAAAAGGTATGCTACAGTTTACAAGTGTGCTGTGTTGGGTGGGTGGGGGCAAGCATCAATTAAATTGATTTAAATCAATTTCAATTTTGATTTGAGATACAAGTGTTTTGAGTTAAGAGCTCCGCCACAGAACCAATTAAGATTGTATATTAGGTATACTGTATTGTGGAATATATGTTAGACAACATGTACCTTGATGTCTGCAGAGATGCTGATCTCAGAGGGTGTTAGGGTCATGGAAGGACACTGCAGGGGGCCTTCACCCATAGGGATCCAAGAGCGTGCCAACAGCCCCTGGGAACACTCCTTCTGGATGGTACACCTGGCGAAACAGCGAGTGATCAGTTTATCTGGGTTCAGCGTTAATAATATCCCCACACGTTTGCTCAAATCAGATTACAGAACATAGTTTTCCCTCAAAATAATATGACTATAGGCACATTTTCTCACTGGCCTGCGCAGCACACTGATGCGTAAGTGGTTACATCAGCACGTCTTATCTCAGAGATTCATCATCATCACTGCATGTCAGCAGCTTGTAATTGAGATGGAGTCAGCTGTCGGACTTCAGCGGCTTGACAAATTCTAAAGATTGCTTTTTTTTTTATGCTCTGCCTGACATAAATTTATAAGGCGCTTCAGTCACACTCACCTGGCATCTTACGTGGTGCAACACAACAGCCTTGACTTCAGGTCACGCGCATCACTATGGTAACCCATCCCAGGGGCACTGCCATCACAGACTATTTGCCACGAGAAAACGACACACTCTTAAAGCAAATGGAGGGACTGTGCAGGCATCTATGAATGTGTGTGTACAAAGTGTACATTAATGAATCTCTTGGACACAAGACACAAGGCATTCATCAAACAAGACGGGTCAATACTTGGACTTCAGTAATGAACTTCAATGGCTGTTGGCACTGTTAATCTGCACGACAAAGTGACCTCAGATAGCCGAGACCAAAGAGGCCCCAATTTAGCTGCACCATAACATAATGGGAGTGGTTAATACTGTACACCCCACTTCCCCCTCTTTCTTTCATAGTTGTTTTCAAATGCGTGTGTGTCCGCGTGACTCAACACTTTAGTGTTTGTCAAGAAAATGAATGTCAAAATTCTCTGTCCCATTGGAAATGAGGTGCTGAGAATGACCATGAGGTCAGCCTACGTGCTAAAAATAGCACCAAGTGGCTCTGAAAGCCACACAAAATCCCCCCAGCATGAATATTCTCATCAATTCTGAGTGCTGTTTTTTGCAAACTCCATCACACTAACACACAGTTTATTACAATCTAACCCTGTAAAACTGCGGTCACATCATGACTGCTCTCATCATCATCAACAGCATCATCATCATCTATTAAAAGGGTCATACTATATTTTCTTTCTACATTTAAAACACTTCCTTGTGGTCTACATAAAATGTGATGGTTGTGCTTTGGTCAAAATTTTGCATGGATTATGTTTTACAGACCATCTTCAAGCCACTTTCTGACCGTCTCTATAGGATGTCTTATTTATGGGCCGAAGCCTTCCTCACGGCCAAGCCACCTTGGACTGCGTCTTCACCCTATCAACCATCTACTGACAGATAT